>NC_022011.1:33756423-33762622 GCF_000317375.1 Microtus ochrogaster | reverse complement strand
AACTTACTAAACCTGGATGGAGGTGGGCGGTCCTTGGACTTCCCACAGGTCAGGGAACCCTGATTGCTCTTCAAGCTGATGAGGGAGAGGGACTTGATTGGGGGAGGGGGAGGGAAATGGGAGGCGGTGGCGGGGAGGAGGCAGAAATCCTTAATAAATAAATAAATTTAATAAAAAAAAAAGAAAATCTCCTTAGGCCTCTAACTACCTCAGCAAAGCAACAATGCCAGTGAAGAGAATTTATCTTTTCCAAAAGAGGTATGGAGATCAAAGAGCATCAGACATTTTCTTCTCTGTCTCCTCTGTCTTCTGTGAGCACTCTGCAGTGGAGGGGTATCTGGCATTAGGACTCCAGACTGAAAATGAAGGCTGTGGCCAGGAACAAGGCTCCTCAGGCAGTTCTCCACACCTTACTGAGTATCCCTGAGGTATGAGCCCCTGTCCTTGCTAAACTTTGTTTTTCTCACCCACAAAATGAGAGCATAAAAGCTTGCATTTTGCAGTCTTGTGTAAAATATGAGATAGGCAAACATCAAATAAAGTTCTGTGGAAGGTTGCCTAGTGGAAAGAAAGTACTCACTGACCTCAGCCCCATATAAATGCAAGAAGAAATGCAAATGATAGCTTTGGTACCTGCAGTCCACCCCAAGCCATCAGCTCCAGGGCAATGGAGCTCCTTGACCTCCCTCTCTCCTTCTGGGTATTGTGTGTGGATCATAAAGATCTGTTCCTGCTACCATGCTTCACTTTCTCAGCCATTATGGACGCTCATCACTCTAGAACAATAAACCAAAACAGAAACAAAAGCAAGCAAGTAAACAAACAAACAAACAAAATCACTCACTTCCTTAAGTTGCATTTGTTCATGTTGTTTTACCGGAGCAACAGAAAAGTAATTAATACACTTTCTGCAGTTGAGTCTTTAACAGACTCAAAAATGTGCCCTACCATTATGTTTTCTGTTGGTAAAGGGCAGAAAATAGCCAAAATTAGGAAGTAGAAAAAATTGGTCTGGTGTCATTGTGAACCTTAAAGAATATTAGTGCAAAATAAGCAATTCTGTTTCAAAGAAAATCAAGAGGGCTGGAAAGCTGCTGGAAGGATGGCTCATAGGTTGAAAGCATATATTGTTCTCATGAAGGATCTGAGTTTAGTTCCCAGAAGCCATGTCATTTGGCTCACAAGCAACTGTCACTCCAGCTTCAGAGGATGTGATGCCCTCTTCTGGCCTCCAGGGCACCTGTACACACATGCAATATACCCACACACAAACACAAAGACACACCAATAATAAACTAAATACATAGCTTATTCTGAGTGAGGCATGAGAGAGCCTGAAGTAGGAAAACAGACTCAAGTTATGCTGGGTTATATATTTCACTATGGAAATTTTTATATAAACTTTTATAATGACAAAACATGAAAAAGTCTTTAATTGATATATTTACCAATTACTTTAATGGAGACATCAGGTAGGTGGGTTACTGAAGAGCAGGGACCCACATCTACAGGCTTTAGATATTAACTTAGAACATCGTCAGCTTCAAGGTTGTAGAGCCAGAAAGGACAACTGCTTGCCAGAAGTCACTTCTCCTTCCCTACCTCTCAGTGGTATGACAGACCCAGAGTCTGACAGATCCTACCCTGGTTCTAGGAGTCCCTAACTTGAGAATCATTCTTGTGTGGTTAAACTAAGCTAGATTCAAATTTGCCACAAAGCAGCAGCCAAGAAAAATAACAATGGGAGATGGAAAGGTTGTGAAGAAGAGGGAAACTGGGAGGAGGGGGAATGGGAAGCCTCGGGCATCTCATGACTTTGTGAAGTAGATTGTGCAAAACCCTGCACCTCTGAGCTCAGCTGTTTGCTCTGCAGAAGCAGTAAACACAGTTTCATCCTCTAGAGGACCCCCTTAGAGGTCAGCTCAGCTTAAGGATACATTCGAAGAGCTCTGTCTAGTCATCACAAGGATGCTGAGTTGGATAAAGAGATTGGCAGTAAATGGTCATTAAGAGAGACTAAAGATAGCCCAGGATAATTTGGGCTCTTGATCGTCCACATTTCATCTCACCACAATCATGATGACTTTGTTTTCCAAGGTCAGTCTCGAGGCTCTCCTACCAAGCTGTGGTTTCCCAAGACAGACTGAGTTCACGAAAAATTTCTATAGTCATTTTGGTTTTAAAAGTTAAAAAGAAGAGTTAAACAAAACTGAATTTGGCCACAAAGAGCTTCCATACAAATATGTCCTCTCTTGGCCCACTGCAACCTAACTCTGTATAAACAGAAATGGATCCAAACAGGACTTTGTCTGTCTAGCAAATAACAATCTCAGCCAATCAAAGTACCAAGTCTTCAACCAACCAAAGTTGAATAAAGCAGACATCAGATTTTTAGATTTTTACTTCATTGCTTACATATACTTATGCATATGTGTGTGTGTGTGTGTGCGTGTGCACATACATTTGGGTGCCTACAGAGGCTGGAAGATAGCATCGAGTTCCCGTTGGAGCTTGAGTCAAAGCTGGTTATGAGCCCGTGTAGGTGCCAGGAGCTGAATTCAGGTAACTAAGACAGAATTTGGTGCCAGGAATTGTATTGCTGTGACAGGCCTGACTGTGTGTGGAAGAATGTGGAAGACAATGGGACTTTAGACTGGGAAATTGGTTGACTGCTGTGAGTTGGACTAAATGGGCCATTCTAGAAGGAACATGGAAGGCCTTGACAGAAGAGGTGCGTCAATGGGAGTAGGCTTTGAGGTTTCAAAAGCCCACACCATTTCTGGTTAGTTCTCTCCCCTCCTCTCGCCCTCCCCCCTCTCTCTGCCTCCTACATTGAGATAAAGATATAAGCTTTGAGAAGCTGCTCGTGCCTGCCTGCTGACATGTTCCCTGCTACCATAGCCATGAACTCACCTTACAAAACTGCAAGCCCCAAATAAACTCTTTCTTCTATAAAGTGCCTTGGTCATGATATCTTATCACAGTAATAGAAAAAAGATTCTGGTCAAATTTACCCTTCCCTCACTTCCATTTCCTGAAGGTGACTTCTCATTTTCTGTTTCTATAAGCATTGTCTAGTATGTGGCTAACCCAGTGTCTTACAATTCCTACATTGCTTCTAGGGGCTCCCCAGTGCGAGAACTGTTCTTTGTCTCAGTTATAGACAGTTATATTTAATGTATCTAAAGTGTGTGTGTGTGTGTGTGTGTGTGTGTGTATGAGTGCATATGTGCATGTGTGTGCATAGAGATCAGAAGCGGACATTGGGTGTCTTCCTCAATTACTGTCCACTTATTTTTGGAAATGAGTTCTCTCACTGAACCTGGCCAGAGATCACAGGTTTGGCTCATGTCCAACAAGCCTCTGAGATGAGTCTGTCTCCATTTGTAAAACAGTGGGTTTGCAGACCTGCGATGCTATGCCTGGCTTCCATGTGGGTTCTGGGAGCTGCCCTTGAGTCCTGACGTCTGAGTAGCAAGCACCTCACTCACTAAGACATCTCTTCAACCGTCTAAAGCTTTTTTTAAATAACAAGAAAGGAATATAAAAGAATGAAGAGACTAGGAAGAACAAGATACCATCTGAGGAGGGGATAGGAGGCCTGTGACAGTGTGTATAACTTGAACAAACCTGTCATTTACTTTTCAGAAGGTCAAATAGGGGTCATCCATCATTCCTTGGCATTGTGAAGGTAACAGTGACTTTATTTTTCCAATGGCTATCCCTTTCATGAGGAGATTGGCACCATTAATACTGTAGTCAGGAAAACCAAGACCTTGTTAATAACTTTATAATATACTCTTTATCTTTGTTCTGGCAAAAATATCTAAATCCTTTCCTATAATTACATGGATTAAATCACAATATAATAGAGGTGCCTGGGGTTGTGAAATGAATCATTGCTTCTGAGCAGGGATGTCTTTGTGGTGGCACAAACCTGTACTCCCAGGACTTGGAAAGACTGGAGAAGGATACTGAATTCAACACTAGCCTGGGTTGCATAGTGGCTGGGAAGCCAGACTAGACTGTAGTGACCCAGAAACTCCTCCTAAAGCTCCATCAGCACTGTTGGGTTCAGCTACAAGGAATAGAAACTCCATTCCCTTTCTTTTGAGACTGAATTTTGCTATGTTACCCATGCTAGGTTTGAACTCTCTATCCTTCTGCCTTATCCCCCAAGTGCTGGGATTGCAGGCATGACCCACTGTGCCTGGATACTTCATTCCATTTCATAAATAAATGAACAGCAACAAAACAGAGCCTGGGGCTGGGCAGATAGTCTGCAAAGTGTTTGGCACAAGGACTTGAGTTCAACTCTCAAAATCCACATACAAGTTTGTTCTTGGTTTTCCAGTTTCACTGTGGATATTAAGGCTATATTGCTGAAGACACCAAACGATGTGGCTGCAGGATATAGGAGAACCTATCTCAAACCTACCAGGAAAACTCCTCCCTGCTGGCCAGCTGTCATAGTGCTGGTAAGGGGGTGCTATGAAGGATACCGGGAAAGAAAATACATCAGTGGTCTTACCCAGTGCTGGACCCTGCACTCTGTAATATTGACTTGCCAAACAAGACACGTCCACTGGCATAGTAGTGGCAGGAATGTTAAAAGGGTAGCTGACAACTAAGCATTTTCTGATTGGATTTGAAACCTTCTCCAGAGGAGGGAATTCCACACCTGGTACTATAATATTGGTCATGACTTGGGTAATCTTAGACCCTAGGGTAGAACCTACCTATTGGTTTTTTTTTTTCTGAATGGTGATGATGTCAAATTACCCTCTAAATATTTATGTTTATGTCAGTAGACTGGGCTGTTGTCAACCATGGTCAGAGAAGCTTCTTCCTACAGCAGGTAGCAGTCAATGCTGAGGTTTGTAAGTGGTCAAAGTGCTGAGAATTAGAGACCGAGTGCTCGGCCCTATGTGAGACACCTTCATCAATATCCCCCATCACCACCTAGGCTCAGGAAAGATCAGAGAAGAGACAGAAAGAATGTATGAATGGGGGGAGAGGCAGAAATGTGTGAAATGTTGTCTTCTGTATATGACATAACTTTTGTCCACATCAACTTAAAATAGCCGGGGATACCTGCACAAGACCTGCTTAAGATCTGTTCTGCCAAACTTCTGGCATAGATGGGGAAAGCTCTCTCTAGACTCCACCCCTTACAGAGGAGATATTGGCAGTTGATAGATACTGGGGGAGGAGAACCATCTATTTTTGAATGTATGGCAGCTGAAAGATTTCCAGTGCTCCAATGGATGACCTCAAACCCACACATATACAGACAGCACTGATTGGATGGTGGTGGCTCACAGCTTTAATATCAGCACTCAGGCATGTGGATCTCTGTGAGTTCAAGGCCAGCCTCGTCTACAAGAGCTAGTGCCAGGACAGGCTCCAAAGCTACAGAGAAGCCCTGACTCCAAAAAAACATAAATAAATAAATAAATAAATATATGGATTTTGGATGGAATCTTGTTGGTGGGAATTTGGGGGTTATTAGAGGAGGAAATGGAGATAGATAGATCATGCTTCATTGATATATGTGATTTTTCAAGAAAAAAATGTGTATATACTTAAAGATAGGTATGGGCCAGTCAGATGACACAGTGGGTAAAGGCAATTGCCCCCAAAACTGATGACCCAAGTTTAATTCCCAGAACCCACATGGTAGAAGGAGAGAATTAACTCCCAGAAGTTGTTTTCTGATCTACACCACACACACACACACACACACACACACACACACACACACACACACACACACAAAGAAGAACCTGCTAAATAGAGCCCATTGCAGCTGCTACATCTTCACCAATCCTTGCTCTTGATCATTGTGACTGCCTTGCTTTACCATTCTGGCTTGACAGCAGGTTTAAATGTCAGAGGAAAACAACAGATTGGAAGGCTGAATTCAACAGCTGAGGAGTAAGAAAATACATTAGCAACTCTAAACCCCCATACCTCTGCCAGGCCTCCTCTAATTGAATAGAGCAAAGCAGGTATGAGATGTTGTTAGGAAAACATCCTGAGAGCTGGAGTCCCGGAGGCAGGAGGCCAGGGAGGGATGGGAAGAACTGGAGATGAATCCAGCCTGTGATATGCCCACAGTCATTGCACTTTCTTCCAGTTTGCTCATGAGGACCACTGTATATCAAACAATTCCCAGGTCATGTTCATTTCCAGTGTG
>NC_022011.1:33754430-33756153 GCF_000317375.1 Microtus ochrogaster | reverse complement strand
CTAGCTCTGTAGACCAGGCTGGTCTCGAACTCACAGAGATCTGCCTGCCTCTGCCTCCCGAGTGCTGGGATTAAAGGCGTGCGCCACCATCGCCCGGCTTCACATTTGATAGGTTTTAAAAGTGGTTCAAAACAGGTTGTCCAGCTGAGGTGGGAAGCCAGGGTGTATGTAGTCTGTCTTTCTTGTCAGACTTTCTCTGGAACCACCAGCCCCCAAATGACACAGAAACTCATTATTAATTATGAAACCTTGGCCTTTAATTTAGTTAGGCTTGTTCCCAACTAGCTCTTATATCTTAAATTAGAGAGACAGAGACAGAGAGAGAAAGTGGAGTCAGGGAGACACCATGATGCCCCACCAGAGACAGATGCTAGACACAACCTCACAACCTTGCCAGTAAAGCACAGCCATACACAGATTAGTAGAAATGAGTTAAATTAATATGTAAGAGCTAGCCAATATGAAGCTAGAGCTAATAAGCCAAGCCGTGATTTAATTAATATAGTTTCTGTATGGTCTGTATGGTTATTTCAAGTTTGGGCAGCCAGGAACGAACAAGTGGTCTCCTATAACTCCCCTTTTTATGCTGTGAATGTGTTTTATTACCATTGGTTAATAAAGAGGCTTCTTTGACCTATGGCAGGGCAGAATATAGTTAGGTAGAAAAACTAAACTGAATGTAGGAAGAAAGAAGGCAGAGTCAGGGAGATGCCATGTAGCTGCCAAAGGAGGATTCCAGAACCTTACCAGTAGGCCACAGCCTCATGGTGATATACAAATTAAAAGAAATATGTTAATTTAAGATGTAAAAGCTATCTAGAAATAAGCCTGAATCATCAGCCAAACAGTGTTGTAATTAATATGGTTTTGTGTAGATTATCAGGTCTGGGTGGCCAGGAAGTGGAAAAGCAGTCTCTGTTTACATGCTTCTTCTACAGAACCCCTTCTGTGTTGTTTCTCTGTGGCTCTGGGCCTGAGCTCTGAGGAACAGTCATGCTGCTGTCCGTCTCTCTGGCCATGGCCTTAATCTCTCTAAACCCTTCTCAGCACCCCTCTTGAGCCCCACATCTAAGATCTTTCCGACGGCACAATGGATGATCCCGTTTCATGTGTCTGGATTCTTGCTCCTGTAAGTCTCCCCTCAGCCATGCTCTGTAAGTGAGACCAATAAACTTGCACGGAATTGCTGCTTTGGTCTGTCCTCGGTGCTGTATCTATGGCAAAAACACATTTGGTTGCATCTCCGAAGAAAAGTTAGTGCAACAGAGAATGAAGCCTGGAAGTGAGGGGCCAGAGGAAGGGCACGGAGGGCAGCAAGATGCTGTCATTTGGCTTTCGGTTTTTCTGGATTTAGGAAAGCACTGTGGACCCTCTAGCATAACACTGCAATTATTGGCGTAAATTACCGTCCATTATAAAGCACCTTTTGCTATTAAAATGTGTTAAGATGCAGGCTTTAACACCATGCAATTAATAGTTCAAAAGCATAGTTTAACAAAAGAAGAAAAAAAAAAGAACAAGCTTGGTTTTTCCGGGCCACTCAAATGATTCTAATGTTTGTAGCCAGTGAATGGAAGAGGAAAGGATATGAGGTTCCGAGAGGTGGGAGGATAAAGCTCGTGTTTGGAGTTTAAAGAAGTGAGATGGAAACACAGTCTACTGAGAGAGCCTAGATAGCATACTGTCTACTGAGACAGCCTAGATAGCATACTGTCTACTGAGA
>NC_022011.1:33749112-33754260 GCF_000317375.1 Microtus ochrogaster | reverse complement strand
AGCCTAGATAGCATACTGTCTACTGAGACAGCCTAGATAGCATACTGTCTACTGAGACAGCATAGATGGCTTCAGAGTGAGCTAGACCTCCGTTTCAGACACACGGACATAATTAGGGGGTAATTGAGAGAAGGTGAATCAAATCCAGAGAAGGTGGCATATACCTGTAACCCAACACTCCAAGGGCTGAGACAGGTAAACTGCAGGGCTACAAAGAGTTCAGGGCTACCTTGAGTTTACACAGTGAGATCCTGTCTCAACTTCACCCTCCCCTGGCGCGTGCACATTGAGGCTTGTGGTGCTTGTTGCTTGTTGTGATGGCTAGTCATAATCATCAACTCAACACGGTCACCTGGAAAGGGAGTGCCCAGGGAGGGACCGAGGGACCGTCTAGATCAGGCTGACCTAAAGGTACGTCTGTGGAGGGTTGTCTTGATTATATTATTTGAGACGAGAAGCCCCACCCACTGTGGGTAGTACTCTTCCCTAGGCAGAGGACACGGAAGTGGAGAAAGCAAGCCGAGCACAGATATGCATACAACTGAATGCCACGGGACCAGCCCTTCCTGCATGCCCTCTGTATCCTCCCACTGCGACAGGCTGCATCTGAACTCGGGAGCTGAAATCCATGCTTTCCCCTTAAGTTGCTTTCAACAGGATATTTTTTATCACAGCAGCATGAAGAGAAGCAAAGACACTTATCTATGGGGAAAACAAGATGCTCGCAAGGGTCCATGGCAGAAGCAGAGAGGCTGGTGTTGCCAATTGTTACATATTCTGACTATTTGTGTATTAAGCCACCTTGATTGGCTAACTGCTCAAGTGGTAGGAGACGCGTTTCCACTCTTTTTTCTTCTGATAGCAGATGGAATCGACACCCTGTCTAGAAAGCCTGATCCTCCAAGACTTACAACCCAGTTAAATTATTGAGGTTGTTAAGTTTCTCATTGAAGCTGTTGGCTAATACAGTCACTGTGACCTGTATGGTGTGTTTTACCAGTTGCTGCTACCTAAATGTTACCATTCTAAAGTCCTAGCTTTCCCCAAAGAAAGTCTGGGTGCATAGGAACTATTACCCACAATGGCATTGATCAGATCTGCACAGGGGGCCAAACTGCGAGCAGAGCCAGGTCATTGCCAGCCCAGCCTAAGACCTGGCCCAGTTGAAGCCCTTGGCTCTTTCTCTGCCATCTCTCTTTAACCCAGCCTTTATTTGTGAGTCTACAGGACACACAGGATAAGAACAGTCCATGTTCTGGACACATAAACAATCAAATGGGAGCACACTCGAGGTTATCTCAAGGCCCCTGGTGCCCCTGGTAGCGAAATCTGTTTCTGTGTTCAGAGATGTATCTGTCAGTCCTGGTGTTTGAGTGTTTGTTTGGTTTGGTCCTTTGTTTGTTGTCACTTATGGAGAGGGGGATGGTGTACATTCATGTGAGCCCAGGTGCCCGCAGAGGCCTGAAGAGGGTGTCAGATCCCCTGGCGCTGGAGTTGCCTGCAGTTGTGAGCTGCCCAGTGATTGTCCGGAAATAAACTTAGGTTATCTGCAGTGCAGGAAGCGCTGTGAACTGTGGAGCCATCTCTCCAGCCCCTTGAGTGATTATAGAAGGCTAATTGGGCCTGCTCCTTTGTTCCAGGCTTTCAAGCCAGATAAATATTCCTTTCACCCTAGGGACACACTTACATATTTATCTTTTGAAAAAGATTGAAAGAGCATTCCATGAGTTTAATGTCAGCAGCAGGGTTTACTGGAGGACTTTTACACACTGTAGCTTTCTATATTATATTAAAATCTCCACATTTTTTTGAGACTAGCATCTTCAAGGGCTGGAGACAAGGAGGGATTTCATTTTATTAAGATTCCTGGGGATTCTGATGAGCACTCATTGGGAGCACGGAGCTTTGGAGAGCCCTCTCCAGTGCTTCCGTCCTCCCCATTTCTCAACTCTTCAAAACTGCCTATCACTCAGAGTCTGGATTGTCTAAATGTTTCATTCATGAAATCGTCTTTCCCTCTGTGGGAGTCCTTCTAAAACATCTAGCATGTTCAAGTATCTAATGTTTTCAAACCAGTCGAGGGCTGGGGAGATGGCTCAGTCAGTAAAGTGCTTACCAAACAAGCATGAGGACTCAAGTTCAAGCCACAAAAACACATGTAAGAAATGCCGAGCATGGGAGTGTTTCTAGTCCCTGAAATATGGAGGTAGAAACAGGAGGATTTCTGGGACTTGCTGGCTAGCCATCCTAAGCTATTTGACCAACTCTGGATCAGGGGAGACCCTGTCTCAAACGGTGGGTGGCTTCTGAGTACAATATCTGAGGTTGGTCTCTGGCTTCCACAAGCCTGCATGCACATATACATGTACACCTCTGCACACATGCACTTATGCACTATTACACACAAACACACACACACACACACACACACACACACCTGGACCCTATTGTATCTATTTCCAGCAAGGCCTGCCTGATCACAGGCAGACGGCTTTCCAAGCTCCCTCCTTCCCAGCTCAGCCCTCTGCATCCTTGGATGCGTGTGTCAAGTAGACTCTGCCCTGGATGCTTGGTGGCATTGCCTCCAGCCTCTTCTGGCCTCTTGGGACCCTCTTTCCTTGGCCTTGGGGACACCATGACCTTTCACAGACACTCTTTCTCGAGACCGACCCTGCTTCTTTTCCTAGCTTACTCTTAGGGTTGGTTTGGTTTTTGCTGCTGTGGTTGTTGCTGCTGCTGCTGTTGTTGTTGCTGTTTCTGCTTTTGTTATTGTTGCTGCTGCTGCTGTTATTGTTGCAGCTGCTGTTATTGTTATTGTTGTTGCTGCTGCTGTTGTTGTTATTGTTGTTGTTGCTGTTGTTGTTATTGCTGCTGTTGTTTTTGCTGTTGTTATTGTTGTTGATGCTGTTGTTGTTACTGCTGTTGTTGTTGCTGCTGCTGTTGTCATTGGTTTCAAGACTTTGTTTTTTATTTTTAACATTAAGTACATTTAAAAGTAAAGAGAACAGTATAACAAAAGCGGGAGTTAGTTTCCCTAGGCAATAAGGACTGAACCCATAATGAATCATGAGCTGTTTTCTTAGCACACATGACCCCTTCCCTGAATGAATAAAGTAACCCTTCCTACCACTGGGCCATGTTGGTTTAAGGGAACATGCATAGGGTATGTGGACTCTTCACCGACTTGACCCATGATGCAATTAAAAACAACCAATCCCAATAAATACTACCCAATCTCCACTTTGTTCCCTCCATAGGATCCATAAACCCCACTGGGGCAGGCCAATGAGCTTCTATTCCTCCCTGGAACCCCCTTTCCAGAGTTCTTTCTCACTTTTCTTATGAATCTAGGTTTGTTCTGCCCACTCAAGAAAGAATCCATCAAACCTGCATTATAGCAATTACCATGTGACCCATGTGGCAGTTGTCCATTGCCCACCATATTGTTAAACTATACCTCATTTATTTTTTTCTCCGATCCCTGGATTGTTCTGAAACACTTCCCAGATACCATTCCACTTGGTCGGGAAGTGTTTGATTTCGTAGATGTTTATAAAATAAGCGTGGAACTTTTTCAAAGTAAAACCAGAAACACAGTCTCACATCACCAAAAACAACTGCTAAAGTCCCCTACAACAGATTCTATTTTCACGGTCCCTCTGTGGTAGTTCTCTTCAGCAAATGGAATTAAAATCTGAAAAGAAACAGAGACTGTGATTCACCATGTACCCCTTCAGCCATTCTGTTCTTACTGCAGTATTTCCACTGTTCCTTGTATTTATCCTGAAGACTCCCCCAAGCAATACACGACTTTGCCCTGAAAAGTTTCACAAACTCTGCAGACTGGTGATGGCATCACTGGGGTCTCATAATGTGTTTCTCTCTTCTTAAGTCCCCTGGAAGTGATTAGCTCCATCTCCAGAGAACTGAGCAGATAACAGTGGCATCTGAATTCTCCGCAGGAGCTTGTCTGCTCTACTCTGCCCTTGGTGATGCTAACAGACCAGACAGATGGCCGCTGAATTCAGTAGGTGACTCCTGTCGCCTGTAGTGCTATTTTGATTATGTTTTAACAAATAAAGCTTGCCTGAAGATCAGAGTGCAGAGCTAAGCCAAGGGGCCAAGGAATGGTGACACACACCTTTAATCCCAGGATTTGGGAGACAGAGGCAGAGGGATCTCTTTCCTTTCAAGGCCACCCTGGGCTACACAAGATTGAATCTGCTTAAAAGAGAAACAGCTCACACAAAGGCGACCCCCGCAGCGGGGATTCTGTGCCTTTAATCCCAGTACTAGAAAGGTAGAAACAGGAGAGACATGGCTTGCTGGAGAGAGGAATATAAGGCAGGAGGAGACAGGAGCTCTGTGCAGTCTGAAGTTTGGTGGGGACAGTTGCAGTCTGAGGTTTGGTGGACAAAGATGTAGTCTCAGGACAGAATCACTCTATCGGACTAAGCGTTGGTAGAGGTAAAAGAACTCTCAAGAGGCTGGCCTCTCTGATCTACAGAATTAACCCCTAAATCTGACTCTGTGTTTTTATTATTAATACCAATTAGAATTTGTGCTATAGTCGCAAGTGATTTTTTTTTTTTTTTTTTTTTTTGCGACAGGGTTTTTCTGTAGCTTTGGAGCTTGTCCTGGAACTAGCTCTTATAGACCAGGCTGACCTCGAATTCACAGAGATCCACCTGTCTCTGCCTCTTGAGTGCTGGGATTAAAGGCGTATGCTACCACCGCCCAGCTCACACATGATTTTTATAAGTATTTTCAATTGATAATTGTCTTTCAGAATGGGTTTAGTCATATGACTAAGTAGAAAAACCAGAATAGGGGCTGGAGGGATGACTTAAAGGTTAGAAGATCTTGATGTTCTTGCCGAGGTCCTGAGTTCAGGTTCCAGTGCTTATGTCAATAGGTTCACAATCATCTGCAGCTCCAGCTCCAGGGATCTGGCATTTCCATCTGTGGCTACCTGCATTCAGGTGCACCTACCCCACATACACACACACACACACACACACACACACACACACACACACACACACACACACACCTAAAAATAAAATAAAGCTTTTCATAAAAAGAGAAAAAAAATAGCTATTTTTATCCTTTTTCTCAGAATTCAAATAGTAGAACAGTTCTCTACTA
>NC_022011.1:33726251-33747952 GCF_000317375.1 Microtus ochrogaster | reverse complement strand
CACACACATGCGTGTCTCCCCTCATGATCCCACCACACACATGCGTGTCTCCCCTCGGTGATCCCACCACACACATGCTTGTCTCATAAAAGCAGCACCATTGGCACAAGCACTTTTTTGACACTGCCCACATACGGTGTGGGAAGTCCTTCTGTCTGTGTTGCTTTTATTGGTTAATGAATAAAGAATCTGCCTTGGCCTATGATAGGGTAGAGTAGAGCTAGGTGGGGAAAACTAAACTGAATTCTGAGAGAAAAAAGGGGCAGAGTCAGAGAGATACCACGTAGCCTTGCCGGAAACAGATGAGGAGGAACCTTGTTGGTAAGCCACAGCTACATGGTGATACACAGATTAATAGAGATGGGTTAAATGAAGCTGTAAGAGCTAGCCAGTAAGAAGCTAGAGCTAGTAGGCCAAGCAGCAATTTAATTAATACAGTTTCTGTGTGGTTATTTAAGGGCTGAGTAGCCGGGAACAAACAAACAGCCTCCTACAACACATACATCTGTGTTCTCTTATTGTAAGCATCCCTCCTTTGCACAGAAAGTATCCCACTGGGAATTAGCAACAAGGTTATGATGTCTTAAAGTCACTTGGATCCATGAGGCCCTGCAGTGTTTGGTTGCTAAGCACTATTTTAAAGCTTTGAGTGGGATCACGCATGTGCAAGATCATGTGTGCACGAGTTTTCCTGCATGTATGAGCCAGAAGACAGACTTGATTGTCACTCCTTATGTGACTTTTATCTTGTTTGTTTTTCCAGACAGGGTCTGTCACTAGCCTGGAGCTCATCCAACAGGCTGGGCTGGCTAGTCAACGAGCTCTAAGAATTCTGCTGCTTTTCCTCCCCAGTGCTGGGACTGCAAGGATGTGCTATCATTCTCAGGTTTTTTTTTCTTTTTCTTTTACAATTTTGGGCCCTAGAGGGTTAAAGTGAAGCCCTCATGCTTGTGAGGCAAGTATTTTACAGCCTAGCTGTCTCCTCAGCCTGGAATGACTTTTCTTAACTTGGATTCTGCTTTCAGCTTTCTTAATGGAAGGCCCTTAACCCTCCTATTTTAGAATCAAGGCAGCGTATCACACAACTGGTTCCCTGGGTCTGCTAAACAGGGGTCTCTGGGTAGAAGGGCTTGGGACCAGGATCCCAACATTGGGTTTAGATCAGAACATCCCAGTGGATGAAAGAATTTCATGAGGTACACAGAGGCCCTTGGACTTCTAGTGGCCGGTGGCAACGTGACTCACAGGTCCTAGTTGGTTGTCTTCCTGCTTGCATGGCCTCATCCACTCATCAAGGGTCTCTCACCAACAGCATCTTATTCATTCTGTCATGAACTGAAAAGATTGCGGTGAATTACCCTAGGCAACTGCCATCATTAATCTCGACTGACAAATTGCTGGGCACCTAGAATTTCAATGGGACAAACCTCTGGGCAGGCTTGTGAGGCACTTTCTACACCAAGTTGATTGAGGTGGGAAGGCCTATCCTAAATGTGGGTGACACCGTTTCAGGGGCCAACAACTACGAGCCAACATTCCTCTTCCTTTGCTTCTTGGCCTCGGCTGTAATGTGACCAGCCACCTCATGCTCCCACCCTCCTGCCTTCCTTCCAGTCTTGGTGTCTCTGGCCTGTCCTTGTCTCATGAATCTCCAGTTAAATCCACGATAGCAGCATCTGCTCCCGGGCCCTAACACACAAGGCCACAGATCACTGGATCTCATGACTGACATCCACAGCCACGTTCAGAAGTTCAATCCATAGTCATGTCTCGGCCATGAGCTCTGAATGGCTCCAGAGGCTCTGCAAAACCATCACACATCAGGCCCAGAGCCGAGGACAAGCCTCCCCATTCCCTGCATCAACTCCTGTGGGCATCCACTAGATCTCTAGTTTGAGAAATAAGTGGCAGGGGCTTCAGTTCCTCTGACTTGGATATTTCTCAGTACCATCGAATAAGATTTTACATCGGAAACACACAAACTATTGACTCTTGTCTGAAATCATGTCTGAGCTTGTTGCTGTCCAGATAGGAGAGAGAACACCCTGAAGAGACACTTGTGCTTTTCCTTCAGGGAGCAGGCTATCTCTAGGGGGCCTCCAAGAAATTGGAATTTCCCAGGAATCCTAAGCTGGGAGAAGGAAAAGGCTGATGGCTGAGGTCAGCAAGAAGAGGGAGTTGTCTCCCAGGAAGAGAGCTCACACAGTTCTGACAACTTGTGAGACTGATGGGATCTGAGACAATGGTGGTGGGCGGGGCCACACCCTGGCCTGGACTCCTTAGCTATTTGTGACTCCTGCCATCTGTTTGAGGTCAACCTGATTTACAGAGCAAGTTCCTGGACATCCAGGGCTACACAAAGAAATCTTGTCTTGGAAAAAAAAGAGGAGGAGGAGGAGGAGGAGGAGAACAAAGCAATCAAACATAAAGCTCAAGTCAGGACTTGGTGTGGGAATCACTGGGCCACTTTATTGGTCTTTCTGCCCAGTGTTGCCACAATGCAGAATCTTCTTCTCTGCCTTTCAGTTACTTGTCTCTTTAATTGGCCTCTTGGGGATAGACACAGAGCCTAGTTTGTTGGAGGCATGGTTCCCAGGTTCCCTAAAACTCCAGTAATGTGCTCTGCCATTTAGTGGTCATGTGACTTTAGTTATTCTATTCTGCTACTTAGAGGCATTTGACTTTCACCAACTTGCTCTGCTCTTCTGATAATTTGGTTTTTCATCTGAGAATTGAGACCAAGCAATTCATTTCACAGGCCTGTCTGTGAAGATAAGCTTCTAAATCACCTAGTAAAAATGCCAGGCAGAGACACGGTGCTGGCCAATTATCAGTGCTCTCCCCTGGCACCTCAAGAGGCAGACGGCTGTTACAGATGAAAGGGTGAAGGACTCAAACAGGCAAAAGAATATCCCCAATTCCACATGGGCATGTACCTGCCCTGTGCAGGATATGAGAGAATGAAGTAAGATTTATAAAATATCTAAACTGGGCCAGGTATGCATTGTAATAACCCTTTCAAAAGCAAGATTGGTTTATTTTTATTTTATGTATAAAATAAAAAAAAAATTGCCTGCATGAATGTCTTCGTCGTGCGCATGCCTGGTGCCAAGGGAGACCAGAAGTGGGTGTGACACTCCCTGGAACCAGAGTTACAGGAAGTTGTACATGTTGGGAATTAAACCATGGTTGCCTGGAAGAGGAGCCAATGCTCTTAATTGTTGATCCATCTCTGTAGCCCTAGTTATAGCCTTTTAAATGGAGCTTTCATGCTTAGAATATCACTCAGTTTATAGAGTACTCACTTAGCATATACAAAGCCCTAGATATGATCCCAGCACCACACAAACTAGGCATGTTGGTGCATGCCTGTGATCACAACCCAGGAGGTGAGGCATGATGGTGCAAGCCTGTGATCCCAGCCTTTCAGAGGTAGAGGAAGGAGGAAGTTTAAGGTTGTCGTCTGTTTCATAGCAAGTGCAAAGCCAGCCTATGACTACAAAAGACCTTATAAAAGTGAAGGTGTAAGTCACAAACAATCCCACACCAGTTTGGAATTATGATTAATAGAATGGTTATTTATTTAAGGAGGAAAACCTTACAGATCACTGTCCCAGACAACAGCCCTCTGAGCAATCAGGAAGGGAGCCTAGTCGGAAGCAGAGCCGGAAGCCAGAGAGAGAGCAGAGGGAAGTGCCCGCTTTTTTAAAGGGAGAGAGACCACGCCCCAATGGGCTGGTATCTTAGTGGCTATTGGCTGAAGGAGCGGAAGGAGCTTCCGCAAAATGAAAGTACAATAAAGTAAGACAAACAGATCACAAAGTTGCGTGAGGGCAAGCAATGACTTCTGTCGCGGTTATGTTTCATGTATCTGGAATGATGTTTGCTGTCTTGTGGGAACACACACTTGTTGGTAAAATAATACTCCTTTTCTATCCGTATCTCCAGTATTTCACTCACCATGGGCCTAATATTAAGAAAATTATGCTTTCCAAACTTCTTCTTTTCTTATATGTATACTGAGCCTGATCTTATCAGATCCAAGAACTGTTACAGGCACACTTAGACATGGCTTCTGCCCAGTGTAGTGACAGAAACATTCAATAGCAAACACAAAAATCCTCAGGAGAGATGTGACAAAGCTTGTACAGGAAGGGGCTAGGAGGAAAATGGGTTTGTTTAGCATCAGTTAAAATGACATCTCTGCATCGACACCAGAAGGGTCTAGAAACAAATGTCATGTTGGTACATAGCAGGTGGGAAGGCAGAAAGGAGGGGGACAAGAAAATTAGAAACAGCGGGAACAGAGCTGCAGCTGATACACAGCAGATACTGTGGCACAGTTTGGCACAGGGTCAGAGCGAGGCCATCAGGACACCAGCTAATGGCAGGCCGAACAAATGGGCATCAAGCTGGTGCCAGGGATGGCAGGAAATGGAGAAGTGAATGAAAGCTGAAGGGGCTGTGAAAAAAGTGTATGTGGTGTGTATAGTGTATGTGTGTAGTGTATATATGTGTGTAGTGTATATATATATTTGTAGAGTGTGTCTGTGTGTGTAGTGTATGTATGTAGTATGGGTGTAGTGTGTGTGTGGTGTGTGTGTGTATGAATGGGTGTGGTATGTGTAGTGTGTGTACTGTAGCATGTGTATAGTGTGTGTATGTGTATAGTGTATGTGTAGTGTGTATGGTGTGTGTGTATTTGAGAGAGAGTTGTATATGTGAGAGAGTTTTATGTGTGTGTGTAAGAGGGAGAGAGAGCTTATATGTATATGCACACATGGAGCCCAGAGATCAATATCAGGGGTCTTTATCACTCTCCACTTGATCATCTGAGCCAGGGTTTCTCATTAGGCAAAGACTCGCCAATTCTGCTAGGCTGGCGGGCCAGAGAGCCTCTGAGATCTAGTCGCCACCATCCCAGCATTCAGAATACAGGTTCATGCCACTTTATCTTACTTAGAAACATAAACTGAAAACAAAACAAACAAAAACCCATTTGTTTTGGGAATTCAAACTCAGGTTCACAGACTTACACAGGATGCAGGATATTAACATTAGACAGGTGGCCTTGCTCAGGCCTGTTCACACCGCCGTGCACACGCATCAGCAGTGACATATCTTGCTGTGTGCTCAGCGGAGGCAGGCATAGCTCTTGGGCCTTCATCGCTAAGATGCACTGTTGCAGAATATTTGCTTACACTGTGTGAAAATGTGTCACTGTGATTGGTTTAATAAAGATCTGATGGGCCAATAGCTGGCAGAAGAGATAGGCAGAATTTCCAGGGAGAGAAAAAGAGGCTGGAGATGAATCTAGGTGCGTGGATTGTGAGGGAGATACCCATGAGACTTTGAAGAAGTAGGACATACGGTACAGAGCAGAGGTGACGGAGCCACAGGGCAGAATGTAGATTAATAGAAACAGGTTTTTTTTTTTAAAGTAATAAGAGCTAACTGGGGACAAGCCTAACCTAAAGGCCAAACTTTCATAGTTAATAATGTCTCCAGGTCATTATTTGTGGGATGACCAACCAAAGACAGTTTGACAAGAAAACTTGCCACAATGCGCATGAGCAGGTCACAACAGGTGTTCTTACTTATTCAGCCCTGGCTATCCTGAAACATACTTTGTAGACCAAATTGGCCTTGAACTCACAAAGACCTGCCTGACTCTGCCTCCCAAGTACTAGGATTAAAAGCATGCACCACCATAGCCTGGCCTCCCCTAGATATCTTAAAGGAACAACAAAAAAAAGTAATAGGTTATGGCACTGATGAGATGCCCAACTCTAGGCAGCATCTGAGAACCTTAGGACCCTCAGGAAGGGTACTAAAAGGATAACAGTGTCAATAATAGGACCCATTGAGGAAAAAAATGTTGTGTAAATGAATAAACAGCGTGTCAAGTCTAGAGAGAAGAGGGAGGAGAGACCCACTGTCATAAGCTTAGCATGGGACAGTACATGACCTGTGAGAACCTTTAGCTGGTCAACAGTTGAAAGAAAGTTAAACGTGTGTGTGTGTGTGTGTGTGTGTGTGTGTGTGTGTGTGTGTAGATGTCTAAACTAAGACCTGTCTGGTGGAAAAGGTTCTCTGTGAGGCTTTATCAGCTTCATTTGCATGTTGATTTAGGAAGGAAACAAGCAGTGTCTGGATGAGAGTAGTCCACTGCTTGTAGCACTTGGGTCTGCTGCCCTGGGTCCCCAGGTCGTGTGCAACTATAAGAGACTGTGGTGGTTCATACGGGCTATCACCCAGACACAGTCTAGTCTCACCTAACAGACAGGCCTCTGAGCTTATGAGAAGGTTCTAAATTATATTTATCAAGGCAGGAAAACCCTCCCTAACAGTGGGTGATTTTATACCGTGGGCTGGGGTCCTGAGCTGAATAAAAAGGAGAAAGTGAATTGAACACCAGGATTCACCTCTCTCTGCAACCTAGCTGAAGATACATTGTATCTCATGCTCCAAAGACACACTGTATCTTGTGCTCCAAAGATACATTGTATCGCATGCTCAAAGGATACATTGTACCTCATGCTCCAAAGATACATTGTGCCTCATGCTCCAAAGACACATTGTACCTCATGCTCCAAAGATACATTGTACCTCATGCATATGCCACAGACACACACCACAATATATGCATATGAACTCTTACACACATCCCACACCACACATACACAGAGGCCATACACATACACAAACCACACATACCACAAATATACATACACCACACACACGTACCAATATACACATCTACACATATATCCCATGTTCATATACTCACACATATACACACATACATGCTTACACACTCACAGACACACACACACACACACACACACATGTCCATCCACCCCCATGCCTTCCAAAAGCCCCAGCAGAGCTGTTGCCAACATCACAATTATTGTGCAGCAAGAGCCAGGGAAAATCAATTCCTATTTTATCTCTGGTTTGTTATTACCTGGACAGATGAGGTCCTAAACTGTAGCCTTAATTTAGTGACAAGACACAAGAAAACACCATTGTCAATTTTTATAGGGAGAAGAAATCTCTCTCATGGTAGCTGATTCTATAAAGATCTTCACTCTGATCAGGTTTCCTCCTACAAAAGCGGAGCCTGGGTCCTCCCATAGGTCACAGGGATAACTACTGATATCTGTGTTCACAGTAATACATCAGTGTGGGATCTGATCTCAAGGCTACCTGAGGTAGACAGATAATTCTGGAAATGGATACATCCCTGTGTACTCATAGAAGAGTGTGTGTTCGAGTGTGGCATGCTTGTGCTGGTGTGTGTGTGTGTGTGTGTGTGTGTGTGTGTGTGTGCATGTGCCTGTGCCTCTGGAGATCAGAGGACAACTTCAGGTGTCATTCCATAGCACCAACTATCTTGTTACTTTGAAAGAGTCTCTCATTGGCCAGGACTTTGCAACCAGGCTAGGCAGGCTAGGCTACTGGCCAGCAAGTCCCAGCCCCAGCTGTCTAAGCTCCCCTAGCACTGGAGTTACAAATGTGCCAGCATGCCTTTCTTTAAAATAGACCCTGGGGCTTGAACTCAGGTCCTCAAGGTTGTGGGATAAATACTTTAATAACTGAGCTATCTGGCCCAGAAATAACTACATTTGACAAAGAACCTTAGCCAGTTAAATGATGTAGGATAAAAGCAAAAAGTGTCCTATAGATTGTTATGAGAAATTCTCTATAGTTGCAGTTGGGCCTACAAATAGACAACATTCTACCAAATTAGCCTTCTGCAACCAAGACTAACCACCTGAGAACACAACAGAGTGACATGGGGTGTCCAGTTTAGGGGACTGTGATGTGCAAATCCAGCAGCTGTTCAGCCCACAGTACCTTGCAGTAGACCTTCCCTTCTCACAGATATCCAGATGCAAACTGAGACATTGTTGCTGAGTCCCTAGTAACAGACTTCAGGTTCCAGGGTTTCTCACTTGCAGAGGAAATTGAATCTAAGGAGCTATAGTGACCATACATCCTGGTTCCTGACAACTTCCTGAACTTCTGCCTGGCTTGTGCTGTGAAAGTAGAAGATACCCCACATCTGCCCCAAGAGCCTTGGCTTCCTTTCTTCAGAGGCCCAGCCATGCTGTCTGTCTATGATTGGGGCCTGAACTTTCTTCAAACCCCCATATTACTGCTGTCTGTCTGTCCATGTCTTTAATAACTTTTCTAATAAACTCCACACCCTCAAGAAACCATCCTAGTGTCCCCCTCCTGGGACAGGTCAGGTATATAATGTATCAGGCATTGTTTTAAATAATCCTTTCATCCATGAGGCATCTTAGACACTGAAGACACCATGGTAGAGAGTAGCTTACCTGAACCCCATACTGGGTGGCATGGATGACAGAGCCAGGTGTCTCTGTTGGCTCCGAAACTCGGTCTTTATACAGTTGTTGTGGAATATTATTTTAAGATGTGTTACATTTGTCTATGCTGTGAAACGTTTGTTTAATGATGCTAAGGTGTGCTGCATTTGTTTAACTCTGTGAAGATGTATTACTTTGTCTGTCTACAACACCTGATTGGTCTAATAAAGAGCTGAACGGTCAATAGCAAGACAGGAGGATAGGCAAGGCTGGCAGGCAGAGAGAATAAATAGGAGGTGACATCTGGGAAGAAAAGATCAAGTAGCAAGAAAAGAAGGGGTCACACCCAGCCACACAGCCAGACACAGAGTAAGGAGGAAAGAAAAGATACACAGAAATAGAGAAAAGTAAAAGGGCAGAAAAACAGGTAGATGGGATAATTTAAGAAAAGCTGGCAGAAACAAGTCAAGCTAAGACTGGGCATTCATAAGAACGAATAAGCCTCCGTGTGATCTATTTGGGGGCTGGATGTGGGACCCTCAAAGAGCAAAGAGTGAAAACAACCAACAGCACCTGGTCTCCAAAAAAGTCCTTATGCTTAATCTTCTAGGACCAGCTTCCCCACAAAACCTTGCTTCCAACCTTCGGCTGAGTCCGTGCTCGCTTTGCTGACTCACAGTGTCACCGGCACCATGGCCTTGCACTGCTAACTGGCATGTGTGTTATTTCCACTCATAGGTGTGCCCCCTCGAGAGCCCGCTTCACCCGTTACTTCCACAGCTGTCGACATTGTTTCCTCTCCCAGGGATGCCTGGGCCTGGAGTTCATAGCAGCTGCCGACGCTGTGGACCTGTTTCCTGAGCACTGGTGGGCAGATGACGGTCACATGGTCCTCCCTTGCTGTAGCTCCCTCTCCTGTGATTCTGAGTCCTGACACCTACAGGAGACACAAGTGGGACCTCCTAACAGTGATGCTTCTTAGCCTCTGCCTTCTCAAACTTCTCTTTATGACCCAAGCAGGGGACACAGAGCCATGAACAAAGAGACTGGGAGGCCCAGCCCCCAGCTTAGCCTCTCTATTGCTCTTGTCATTATTGTGACCCAATTAGCTGTCAAACACAACTTAAGGAAGGGTTTATTGACTCAAGGCTTCAGAGGATCCATTCCATCATGGGGTACCAAAAAGTACCACAAGTGGAGGACTGAGTGTTAAAAACATTCAAATCCCAACACTGAGCAAATGACGTAAAATGACTTCAAACTTTTCACACCTGAGATTGTGTGTATTTGCCTGTAAAGTTGCTAATTCCAGGGCTGTGCTGCGATAGTGATTCTGGAATAAAATGGCCCAAGCCTGGTTCAGATCCATGTTGAGAGGATAAGGCAGGAGTGGGCAACAAGAGGCTTAGGTGGTGGGAGCGAGCTACCCTAATGTGAGGACCACACCCTGCAGTCACGGATATGACCAGGTCATCACCAGGTGAGGGGAATCACCTCTGGGTATGAGCCATGACAGCAAGAGCGTGAACATCTGACATCACACAGGGCCTTCCTGATATCTCAGATACACCAGGCACATCCCAGATGGCTACTATCATTATCTCTAAAGCAGTGTCCACATAGACTGTAGATATGGAGGAAAACATCAGACAGAGTAAAACACGAGATTGCAACCTGCCATGATTTTATTGACTTCAGCTTCTACATGTAGACTTCTCAGATTAGCCTGACGTAATCTGTTCGTTGGGGCCATTGACACTGTGTCCTGTGCTTTACTGTAAGGTGTGTAGAAACAGCAGTAACTCTTCCAGACCAAATATCTTTACCTTCCCATAAGTCCTCTTCATCACTGGACATCTGGTCCCACACCATCGTAAGAAGGCAGAAACAAATACGGTAATATAATATCATACTGATTTTCTCTTGGGTTTCTTATGCCTTCTATCTTGTGGCAATTCTGAGTTCTTTAGTATAAAGAGAAATCAAAAAGAAAAACTATTTCTTATCTTTGCTTAAGGAGTACAGGGAGATCTGGTAGCCTACACATATGTACAGGGTATAAACATATTTATATGTTCTATGTACACAGTGGATGGTAACCTATTTATTATAAATAGCGTTAATTTAGATCCTACAAAAATAATTATTTTGGATAGGTACATGCAAGCCAGGACACTTAAGCCTATTTATAAAATACATCTCTCTCTATTTTTTTTAAATATAAATGTTGCTATTATAGCTGTCAGCAAAAATGATTAGAATGCAAACCCAGAGTCCCCTGTTATATATAAAATCTGCTCCCATCCCCTGCAGCACACTGCTTCAAGTATCCATCCCAGTATGTGATGTCCAGGTGATGTGCCTCCTATGAATTACAGGCACACATTTCATCTGGGCAGGGATTAGACACCCACCTCCAGAGCCCAAAGTCCCATGTTTTTAAAATATTGATATTTCTTAAAATGACGTCATCTTGTTTTGACTTCCTTGTAAAAATGGACAGTCAAGGCTCTGCCTCACGTCTGGAATCTGAAGGCCCAGGCTCAGTGGTTCACAGAGCCATCCTCATGGGGGGGTGACTGGGAGGCCACGAAAGGCTCGTTTTGCTTCTGATCCTCCTTCAGGCCGGCCGCCTGCTCAGTGATGGAGGAAAAGGACAGCTGGTCATGCTCCATGATGTGAACCTGATCCTCATCCTTGTCTTTCTTCACATAGAACATTTTCCTGAATTTCTTCAGCTCATGGAGCTCACAGAAGGTTTCCAGGACGACCAACATGGCGATGAGTCCGAGGAGAAGGTAGCCTGCAAGGCAGAAAACACGGCAGCAGCTCAGTTCGACCAAGTACCACAAAATCAAGACTGCATGACTTATTCTCCGCCCACACCACACACACAGAGTTCTCCAAGCTGTACAGTTTATTCCGAAGCATGTTTGAAGTCCAGGGCTCATGGAGGAACTTAAAGAAGAATGAAATGACTTAGCCATCGGTGAACTTGGATTAGACACAACCACGGGCTCCCATCATATGTGTGAGCTTCACACAGGCAGGAGGGGGCACCCATGTACGTGAGTGCAGAGGCCAGGACACTGGATGTCCCACTCGCTCACTCTCTGCTTCATTCCTTGAGACAAAGTCTCTCACTGAACCTGGAGTTAGGCTGGCGGCCAGCAAGCCTCAGCGACCCTTCTGTCTCCGCCTCTGCTGGCACTGGGGCTGCGGGTGTGCAGCCACGCCCTCTGGTGGGCATGCGGGGGCTGCAGGTGTGCAGCCATGCCCTCTGGGTTCGGTGTTTTTTGGAAAGCTAAGCTAGCTCACAGATCAGGAGATAGAAAAGAGCAATTAACAGAAGAGAAAAGATGAACCAGAAAACACAATTTCAGGGACATTCTACTTCTCAAAGAAATTAGAAAGCCAAGTGAAAACTAAAGACTTGCCTGCTAGCTGGAAAGAAACTTAAGATGGCTTCTATCTACACTGCCATCAAATGCACACACAAAATGCCTAGAACTGTTTTGGCCAATGCCACCCAAAGAGGATGGAAACTCGGACACCAGTGACTGTGTGCACTTGTGTTCCCTTTGGGGGGCCTCAGAATTATGTTCTGTGACTCACGAAAGAAGCTTGTTCATTTGGGGCCAGCAATCCCACTTCTTAGAAAGATCTCAAGTACAAAATACAAACACAAAAAGAACTCCACACTGAGGAGATTTGTCATGCTACCAAATTAGAGACAAGCCAGTCTAGCTCTACAAGCAAGGCAGGCCGGCTGTGGGGTGGTCCTGGAGCTACACCCAGACTCTAAAATAATAATGAGTAGGAAACCCTCCTGCAGAACACTCTGGCAAATGTTTACTGTGCTTGGACTGGCGCCAAGAGCCAGGAAGCACTGGGTTTATGAGTGCAGGTTTTGTTCCTGGTGAGCTGACGGTTTCACCGAAGTGTTCAAATATAGTTCAACCAACCGCTTTCTGGAATTAAGACAGCAAGACAGGGTGAGGACACCGACTGCTTCCTAGAAGTTGTAGCTGGGCAGGATCACAGGTGAAAAGAGCCCAGGGAAGGCAGCAGAGGAAACTATGCTAGGGCTGCTTGCTACTCATCCTGAACACACAGAGAGGGCTCACAGGAAATCTGCTTCTTCCAGATGAATGGCTGCATTTTTCCAGACTGAAGTGCTGTGTGCATGCGTGTATGTGGATGTGCTTGCTGGTGAATGTGCATGGAGATGCCACAGATTGGCAGTCTCTGTCTTCACTGTACACGCCAGAGGTCAGCAGTCTCTGTCTTCAATGGAGACACCAAAGGTCGGCAGTCTCTCTTTTCACTGTAGACGCCAGAGGTCAACAGTCTCTGTCTTCAATGGCCCTCCAGTTTATTTTTGGGACAGAATCTCTTGCTGCACCCAAAGCTTGCCGTTTTGGCTAGACAGACCTGTCAGCGACCCTGGGATCCTTCTGTGTCTGTCCCTACCACCATTCCACCACACCTGGCTTTCCACGTGGACACTAAGGATCTGAACTCAGGTTCTCACGCTTGAGCAACCAGCACTTTGCCAAATGAGGCCTCTAAAATTTGCCTGCCTCATTTTCTACACATAAATTCTGAGAATAATTGGTGCTAGGTAACTTCAAGATGGAAGACACAGATAAATGAGGCCAGTGACTACTTAGAGAAATTTCCTGGAAAATTAAAGACCACGATGTTGGTGACAAGCAGAGGTCTTATTTTCTTGCGTGTAAAATAGTTACCAGTGTAATGTAAGTTACTGAAGTAATAGACAGCTAGTATGCCTGTCACACTATCTGAGAAATCCATCAGGGCTTGGGAGATGGCCCTGGCAGTCAAGAGCATCACAAGTGTGAGCTGGATCTTCCAAGTCCTTGGGAAATGCTGGTGCCATGGCTTGTACTTGTAATCCCAGAGATGACGAGATGGGAGGCGGAGACAGGTGGGTGCCTAGAGCTCCCTAGTCAGCCAACCTAGGCTGCTGGTGAAATACCAAGTCAAAGAGCGGCCCTGTCTCAAACACAAAGGCACCGGAGGAAGGACTGGGGAGGTTGTTCTCTGACTTCACAAGCACAAACGAGGATACTTGCATGCCCCACATAAAAACACACACATACAAGAAACTTAGCGGTGACTTCCAGGTGCATTGGGCACACCACTAAGCAGTCAGAGTTGTGATATTGGAATGGGTGAAGCGAAATAGCTCTAGGAAGTCAGGGGAATGAAGAAAATAGATTCAAGAGAAAGCAGGCAGGCACTGTCACAGGACCGTCAGTCCCTAGACAAAGAACATGGGGACAGAGCAGGCACACGGGATGCAGCCTGCCACAGGTACTCACATGTGATCCCAATCTTGTACAGCTCTCGGAACTTCTGGTTGTAGCCTTCCCCTGGCACGTAATCCCCCAGGCCGATGGTGCTCAGCGAGATGAAGCAGAAGTAAAAGGACTCGAGGAAATTCCAGTCATCCTCCAGCACGGAGAACACAGCGGCTGGGATGAAGAAGAAGCAGGACACGGTGACGAACCCCAGCAGGACAGCATGGACGATAGCCACCACCTGCTTGGAGAAGCCCCAGCGGATGTGGAAGTAGAGGACGGGTCTGCGGGTGACATGCACGGTGACACGCTGGACCACAGCCGTCAGGAAGAGGAGGGTGAACGGGATGCCGATGACGGAGTAGATGATGCAGAAAGCCTTGCCCCCATCTGACAAGGGCACCGTGTGCCCATAGCCTGTGTGGAGAAAAGGCTTTGTGAGGGCACCGGAAACACAAGACGCACCGAGGAGACTGGGAAGAGGTGGGAGCCTTCAGAGGCGCTGGCCTCTGGGTGTCTGTTAAATTCATCAGGGTGACAGTCACTTGTGAGGCAAGAAGGTTTGTGAATCATACAAAAGTTTAAGGTAGGGACCCAGCAAACAAGGAGGGCTTCGTTCAGACTCTGCCTGACCACCCCAAGAATTGAATAAGCCTACTCCAGCAAATGGAAAATCAACTACCTACAACAACCAAAGAAAGATCCACAGTGTCAACTAACTTCTCTCTGGCCTTTGGTAGAAAGGAACCCTGAACTCTAAGTCGGGGCTCTTGAACTACCTATGCATGCTCCCTCCTGTGGAGGGTCCTCTGTTTTTATTCTCACCTTAAAAAAAGAGAGAGAGAGAGAGAGAGACTTTAAACTATTTTGTAGGCAAATGTGTGTCTGTGTGAACGTATGTGTGCATGAATGCAGGTAAACGTGCAGAGGCCAGAAGAGAGCCGCCTGAGGTGTGTGCGGGAATCAAACTCCAGCCCTCAATGCTCTGAGCCATCTCTCCAGACCCTGTTTTCATTTTTAATCAATCTACGATTTCATAACTGCCGTGCTGTCCCATGTCCCCTTCATTGTCCAAGATACAAAGAACCTAGACGTAGTGTCCCAGGGCATTCCTGAGACCCCCTCTGGTAACACGTGGAGTGTCTATTGGTTCCTCATGAAATCTGACCTGCTCCTCTCACGCAGAGGTCTCTGGCTTAGGACACACTGCAGGGCTGAACAGGAGGAAGTGTGTGATAGAAGATGACACCCTCATCATCTCAGAGCCCTCGGGAAAACTCCTGCAGGACACCCCACTCGTCGGGGCTGATCCCTCTCCTCCCCACTCCCCACAGGTCCCTCATTAGTATCTGTGTATAGCGGCACTATGCTCCCTTCAGACCCAGGTGACTCAGGGAATGTTCGTAGGACTGACAGACAAACAAAGGTGTGTGAGGGGAAGCAGGCTGATAAGAGCAGGGGCATGAGGGAGCAGACACGGTAAAGACACAGAAAGCAAAGCCTCAGTGAGTCACAGGCCGAGTGATTCTTTCCAAACCTCGCCGCCCATTCCAAGGTCCACACGTTTCCCCTCCTGCCATTTCTAGACATCCAGAGGCCCCGTGACCCCCACCAAACAGCAGCTATTTCAGGACTGGTGATTGTTGGTCATAACATGTCTGATTTTCTTTCATTGAAATCATTATCAAAACACCTATCGGGAACCGACGAGAGAGCTCAGGCGAGAAGGAGGATCTCGGAACCATGTCTGAAATCCCACGAGGGCTTCTGCCTGAAATGGCAAGTGTGTCTGAACAAGTCAGTTCAAGAGAGAGCTAGCTAAGCGTATTTAAAAAAAAAAATTAAATTAGGTTCTGAAAAAATGACATGTTAGTATAATTGAAACGGGTATCAAAGTGTGGTCTTGGGAATATATTTTGCCTAAAAATAATAATTCTAAAACCCCTGAGTTGCAGATTCAAATTGTTTCATTCTCAACTATCTGATGTTGTTAAAAACAAAATCAAACCCAAGAAAAACCTCTCCTCTTGGGGTTCAAGATATGACTTAGATGTTCTTAGCCCTTAAGGACATGAGTTCGAATCCTCAGCACCCATACAGAAAGCCAGGAATAACCATGCATGCACCTAAATCTTAGCTCAGTAAGAGGGTCAGGGAGACAGGAGGATCCCTGAGGCTTGCAGGCAGACAGCCTAGCTCCATGTTCAATGAGAAATCCTGTTCAAGGGAATAGGCCAATGTGATAGAGCTGGGCACTCCTCCGACCCGGTGAGTAAACACAGACACAGACACAGACACACACAGACACACACAGACACACACAGACACACACACACACACACACACACACACATGCACACACTCACACGTGCAATTATCCAGATTGCATGCCCCAGAAGGTGCACAGCTCATGAGTGAATCACAGATCATCTTCTGAAGCCATGTGCAAACGTATACATCCACCCACAGATGCGTGTTTTTGTGAAGTTCCTACAGCAGAGCTTCTCAAAAGTGGCACGTGTCCCCAAACTGGTAAGAACCATGACTCTGAGCACCAATCCCTGACTCTATCTGGTCCCCACGCTGCCAACAACTCCCGAGGGCCGAGGCTAATTTTGAGCTTGACATTTGGAGCGTTGGGGCATCCATATCGCGTGAAGACTGCCAATAGTGTGCCACATCCAGGCGGCATATGGAAAAGGGAAGGGCTGGATGGCAAACGACGAGACCATTTGTGGGTCAAACAAACCACGACCACACTGACTCCAGGTCTCTCAGGAGCTAGAGTTCTCCTTAGACTTCAGGGGACATGTTCCAGTGATCAGAGAAACGAGACAGGATCTGGAGATGGATTTCTATTCACCCATAGCAACACATAAACCCAGGACTAAGAGTGTGGCGGTGAGAGCATCCACAGCCGAGACAGCTAAGCAGAGATTGCAAGGGAGGACCGTGACTTTGGCAGGAGCTTGTAGAGGAAAGAAGCTGATCTGAGGTGGGGATAAAAACTTGCATGCCTGTGAAGTTGTGGCTTTTTAGGGAGGGAGGAAGGGAGGGAGAGAGAGAGAAAGGGAGGGAGGGAGAGAGAGAGAGAGAGAGAGAGAGAGAGAGAGAGAGAGAGAGAGAGAGAACAACTCGTAGCCGTCAATTATCTCCTTCCACCTTGGAGGCAGGAGGGACCAGCTCCTGTCTGCATGGCTGGTGAGGGACGCGCCATATCTTTGGGAATCAGGAAGCAGGGAACCTGGGACAGGGAGCAGAGAACATTAGGCAGGAAGAAGGGGGCTAAGTCAGGAAGCAGGGAGCCTAGGCAGGCAGAGACTGGGACAGGAATCAGGAAGCTGGGGTGCACTAAAACCCAAGGCTTGCCCCTCTCCCCGGTGATCCGCTGCCTCCAGGTAGGTAGGACCCTCTCAATGAGCACCCACCATCTCAGGACTACTCACGCAGACACATGAGGCCAGGGAACATTTCACATGAAATCCTCAAATTGTGCTGACATGGGTCTTAGGGTTTATATCCCCTTCCTAGCATCACAGAGAAACTGTGGGATTTCACACGGCATAGCAGATCACATCACAGAGTTAGAACTTTCTCCCTTGCACAGATGCGTCTAAGAGAGATGCTGCTCAGCAGGTATAGTAGCTACCCTTGTTTCTTTACCATAACTATCAAGCTACGGAACAATACAGGCTGTCACTATTGTTAGCGTGGTGCATGCTGGGAAGGAGGCCCAGGCTGGAGCTCCAGGCACTGAAAGCCACCCTAACATGTAAACAAATCAGTGGCCTCTTGTCTCATCCTCTGTAAAACTGACCAATCCCGGACTCTGCTTGTTTCCTTCTTTGGAACTGTGTGTCCCTACAAGGGCATGGAAGGAACAGGTTCTTCTCTGATGCCTCTGATACGTCCAGCCTACAGTGAGCAGAGCTCTGGCCTGAGAACCAAGGCGTCTGACATCCAAAAGCAGAAGGGAGTGTCCCAGCATAAGGAGGCAGAGAGAACTAATCTTTTGTTCTGTGTGGACCCTTGACACTCCAGATGCAGCCAGACACACTGGTGGGCGGATCTCCGGAGCTTAACTCTGTACTAACTTCCTCCAGAAATGCGCTCCCAGACTGACACCAAATGACGCTCAACCAGTGATCTGTACATCCTTCTGTCTGCCCCCCACAGTGCTGAGGTAGAGGTGCACACCTCCCTTTTTATGTGGGTGCCAGGGTTCTGAACCCAGGTCCTCATATTTGTACTGCAAGCCCCCCCAGTCCCCACTTTGGCAATGGTAGTACCAGGACTTGGCTGAGGGTGAAAAATCATCAAAGAAGCCAGAAAGAGTAATGGACAAAGGTTCTCTGGAAGCCCACGATCGTGAACTAGGTCTGCTGATCTAGTAACTAAAGTCTTAGGTCTTCCACTGCCACTTTCCCCGAGTCCCCTCCAGGTTTAACATGACCACCCTGAAGCCATCACTACCCCGAAGTTAAATTACTATACTTTAAAGGTTTCCTAGATATGCACTTTGAGAAGAGGGCGCACAATCCCTGCTGCAGGCATTCCCCCAGGCAGGGCAGCTGCTCACACAATTTAATCTTTCTTCCCCTGGGAACTGCTAAGCCCCGTAGGCTGGGAAGACAGACTCCAAAGGTAACTCAAAATGCCAAGAGAGAAGAGATGCTATTTTCTTTCAGACTTATTTTATTTTTATTTGTGTGTATGAGTATGTGTCTCTATGAGGCTATGTGCACGTGTCAGGTCCCATGGAGGTGGAGATAGAGACGGTTGTGAGCCATCCCACATGAGTGCTGGAGACCAAAGTGGGTCGTCCGGAAGAGCAGCTAGTGCCCTTAACGGTGGGGCTGTCTCCTCAGCCTAGACACTGTTTTCTTGATGCTGTATTTGGGGTGTACCCTTAGCCACAGAAAACCCACAAGTAATCAAGGGAGCTCTCACTTGGCCCCAAGCCCTAACTCTAGAGCAGTGGGTGAAGTGGTCCTCATGAGACCCTCATACAGTGTGAAGGGATGGGGATCCTGAGGGACCCTCTGGAGCAACCAAATCTGCCTGCCGCCTTGCCACTCCTGAGACTCACAATTGTCCTTTGTCAAAGTCCCTAGCGGCTACAGGAGGAGAGCAAGGTGTCCACTGAGACTTTCTGGAACCTTAACACCTGGGGAGGTGGAAGTTTCTAGATGAACCTGCAGACGTTCCCTGTGGGCTTGTGTGATGCTACTCCTCAGTTCATGCAGGTATCCCGAGGAGAAAGCAGAATGACCCATGTACTGTATGTACTGAACTCACGAGCACACGTGAAACACAACCCTTCTGTGTCACTGGCCATACGATATGCACACATGTTCAGGTCAGCAACGCAGCTTCTCAGTAGAGTACAAAAAAAGTCGCCTACATACTTCACTCTAGTCTCTGCACACAGTTCAAGTCCCACCGCATCTTTTAAGATAATGTCCTCCGTAGTGATGACTGAAGGCTACTAAAACAGTCCCTGATTTAATTGATAAAGGAACATTCTGAACCGTCTTGAAATTAATTACACGGGCTGGCAGGTGAAAACATAAAAGGCGTTTAATCAGCTGCAGGTGAAGTCCATAGGAAAGACTGTTTATGTGGAAACTTTGCTTTAATTCCTTTGCAGCCGACCATCAGGGACACCGCACCCTGTTTTCCTGTTTAGGGTATAAACTTTCAGGACTGTTGACCCTAATCAGCCCAGGATTAACAGCTAAGGACGTTCCTCTATGGAGCACCCTTCTGTGAATTCCTGATAGGTCCCCCATGCAATTCCCCACTGTCTGACCAAGAGCCAACGTAACTTGCTTTTCTTTCCCTTTCCTCTGGGGGTTGAGGAGAGCACTCAGTCACTGAAGAGTTTGCTGTGGAAGCATTAGGACCTGAATTCAATCCTAGCACCCACACAGGTCCATGTACTATAATCCAGGCTCTGGGGAGGCTGACCGGTGGATCCCTGGGGCTTGCTGGCCACCTGGATTCTAGGGAGGCTGACTGGTGGATCCCTGGGGCTTGCTGGCCACCTGCTGGCCGCCTGGGTTCTGGGGAGACAGATCAGTGGGTCCCTGGGGCTTGCTGGCCACCCGCTGGCCGCCTGGGTTCTGGGGAGGCTGACTGGTGTATCCTTGGGGCTTGCTGGCCACCCGGTCTAGCTGAGCAGTTTTCCCTCCATCTGCTCGCTCCCTGCCTCATCAGAGGCCTAAAGCAAGGCAGATCTTTCCTCCTCTTAAGCTGATTGTCTCAAGTATTTTGATACAGTAAATGAAGAAAACAGGCACCCAAGCAAGCAAGCAAACAAACAAACATAGCTTTTATTCCAATTCTAAAGGACTCTTTAGCCAAAGGTGATCAAACACAGGGGACTCCATGCCTTCTGTTTGTCTAAAAGCAAAACAGAGATTCCCAAAGGCAAATGTCCTTCTGGCTTCCTCCTGCCCTTCTTGTCTATAGGCTGGATGTGGATTTCCCTTTCCAAGACTTTTTTATCAGCTTGTAAACTGGGACCAGTGGGACCTGCAGTTCCTTCCGTGAGTTCTTTCTCACCTGGGACACCTGGGACTGTGTCCCCTCCCTAAGATGTGCTCTTTCTTGTGGAAATACTTTTCTCCCACGCTGTGGACCTGCACGTATGGCAAACTCACAAACGTTCCCTGTACTAACCCACCCATTGTTATAAGGCTATGTCTCAGTCACACACTTATGCCAGTTAAGGAAAAGCACGTTTTCCTGCCCCTCCTTTTAGTGACTCAGAGGGGATTTCTGAGACATTCTACTTTCCCCAGAGGAACCGGAAGAAGCTGACTCTATGCCAGGACCTTTGCACAAGATGTCACCACCACCTGGAGTGGCCCTTGTTGGTTCATCCATATGGATGGCTTGCTCACAAACTTTAAGACTTGACCAAAGTCAACATGGAGAATGTAAAATATGTAAAGTCTCCACGTCACCCCCATGCAATCCCTGTATCACCTTTACCTCCTTAGTCCATCTTCCTTCAAATGCTTATTTGATATGAAATAGTTTTTCGCATGCTTACATTGATTGTGGTTATTCTTCTCTTTTAAAATGTATGTTCCTGGACAAAAATGTCTGTCTGCTTGTTTTAGGATGCCACTCTGTGCCCCGAAGCCCTCCTGGTGCCAAGCAGTACTTTATGCTAGGGTGCTAGCATGAGCCAAATCGAGTTTCATTTGTGGGGCGCTTACTATGGATTGTCAACTTGGCAGGACCTAGGATCACCCAAGAGATAAACCTCTGGCCATATCTCCAAGGAGGGAAAACCCACGCTGAATACAGGCAGCACGCTTCCATAGACTGGGGTCCTGGGCTGACTAAAAAGGAGGAAGTGAACTGAGCACCAGCGTTTATCTTGCTGCTTCCTGACTGTGGATACAATGTGACCTCGGCTCCGGTTGCCATGCCTTCCCCATTATGAGGGACTGCACCTCACACTGTGAGCCAGAGGCCTCCCTTCAGTTGATTCTGTGAGGTGTCCGATCACAGCTCTGAGAGAAGTAACTAACACGATTTGGCAGAGGTAAGTTTTATGCATTAGTTATTAACAAGAAACTGAACTACTAGGTGGATGACCCAGGGAGGTGTTATTAACTTGCCGTGTGTAAAGTCTGAATGTCAGAGAAAGATGCAGAATTATCAGAGAGAGACTGCAGAATTATGATGTCCTACCGGCTTAAACCGTCCGTCTTCACTCAATCAACCCAAAGCACAAAACACAACAAAAATGATGATGACCTCGGTGGGAAGCTGGAAGTTTGCCTCAGATGAGGGTGTGTCTGCTGTTTAGACCTATGCCTAAAAAATAATTAATCTACTTTTTATTTTATGTGTTTGAGTGTTTGCCTGCATGTATGTATCTGGGCCATGGGTGTGCAGCCTTATTTCCATATTCTTTTTTTTTTTAATTGAGAAAAGAAAAAAAAAAACAAGTTTCCCCCTCCTCCCAGCCTCCCATTTCCCTCCCCCTCCTCCCAACCTTCCCCCCCTCCTCCCACCC
>NC_022011.1:33719618-33725381 GCF_000317375.1 Microtus ochrogaster | reverse complement strand
TTAGATAAGGGAGCCACCTTAGGGTTGGCAAGAGCCTTGAACCTAGAGTGGCTCCCAGGAGCCCAAGCCGAGGTCCCCAGTTAGTTCCCTGGACAGCTGAGGATAAAGAACCTGAAATGACCCTATCCTATAGCAACACTGACGAATATTTCCATATTCTTAACCCAAGAAGCAGCAGTCAACTCACGGGGGGGGGGGGAGATCTCAAAACATCCACGAGACTCGAATGAACAACAAATACCAGTTTTCCCCTTGGTTAAGCGGATTTGTTTTCTGGGTCATATTGTGTTTCATATAACCCAGCACCGTTGCTATGCAACAGGCAAACTATACATAAGACATTTATGTGCAAATTATTCTTATTTTCCATTCTCAAATTGGTAATCACTCTCCACAGATCCTGAAGCCGCTCTTGGGAAGGAAATGCAGTGTGAATGCTAAGCGCCCTTAGCTATCTTGAGATTCTCATGGTTAAGGCTGGCCAAACAAGGTCAGAAGGCACCAGGGAGCCATTTCTCCACTCTCCAGTCTTTCTGAGTTGGCCCAAGGGCATAAACAAGCCTAGTGTGCCAACCAGGGTCATAATGCACCCATTGAGTCTTGGAAGCAAACAATTAATTCTTTGACCATTGTTCTTTTTAAAGTCACATTTATTTATTTATTTTTATTATGTATTTACTAATTAATTTATTTGTTTATTTTTTGTGTTGCTCTCTCTCCTCTCTCTCTCTCTCTCTCTCTCTCTCTCTCTCTCTCTCTCTCTCTCTCTCTGTGTGTGTGCTGTCTGTCTGTCTGTGTGTGCAGGTTAGAGGGCAACTATCAGGAGTGGGTTTTCTTTGCCCACCATGTGGGCGGGCCTTGAGGGCTGAGCTCAAACCATCACACTTGGCAGCAAATGCCTTCACCCACTTAGCCGTCTCATTGACCCTTTGACAATTGTTCTGTCTGGACAGAAGGCACACTCTGTGCTCCTCAGCCTTAGTGTGCGTACGAGTGAGGTTTCTCTGTTGCTGGGATAAAACCAATGATGGAAAGCAGCCTGGAGCCGCATGGGTTTTTTTTGGCTTACAGATTATAGTCTGTCACCTATGGGAACAAAGGCAGGAGCCTAGAGGCAAGAACAGATGGGTCACCTTGGGGGAAAAGGCTCACTGGCTTGCTCTGCAGGGCTTGCTCAGCCTGCTTTCTTAAGGCACCTATGAGTCTCCACTGCACTCTATTGTCTCACAGAAGACATTGTGTCTTCTGGACTTGACTTTGCCATCTACAGACTGGACTCACAGAGCTGCCTGACCGTCCACACACAGAGCTAGAGAACACGGAAGTCCTGGCAGCAAGAGCCACCTGTCACAGCACAGCCCTGGGAAGGCAAATATCCCTTCTTGTCCCTTTCTTATCTTAACTGCCTCTGCTGATCATCTGTCTTTACAGCTTCTCACCCCCAGTTAATAATAAACAGATGAACGACCACTGCTTCCCGAGGGCAGAGATCTGGGCTAACTTCCCATTTCTCGCTCTAGAGGGAAGACTGGTCTCCTCTGGCACAGAAAGGGGTTCCCTTTCTAACTGTCAGCGTTTTCTATCCCCTCCTTTAAGGTCTGCTACCAGAAAATCACCTGCTTACAAACAGAACATCTCACGCTAGAAATGTTTAAAAATGACTCCTTCTCAGACTCCAGACTCAGAGTTACTACGACATTTTACAGGTCATTAGTGGAGGTTTTAGACTAATTGGAGCCACGCTTTGGCTTTTTAAGTAAAGAACATTCTCTTGACACTAAGACTACAAATCACCTCCTAGAAAACCAGCCACGTAAGGACAGTAACACAGCCCAATAGTCCTAGATGCAGGGAGAGTTCTTGAATCCTTCCGATATTTGAATAGTGGTGCCAACATTTCCCAACACAGTATGTTAGTCTGGTTTATTCAGATGTGCTGACCTACATGCAAACACCCCGAGGACAAGCTCCACGACACACAGTCTGACAGAATGTTCTTCTAAAAATACACACACACACACACACACACACACACACACACACACACACTCACACATGGATGCATGCACATATACTCCTGTTAGATAATTTCTAGGGAAGATAGTGGAGGGTCAAGAGAAACGGTATGCACCCCCCACACACACACATATATAAAGTCATATGGGTGGTGTGGGAAGTCCTTCTGTATATGTGTTGCTTTTATTTGTTAATGAATAAAGAAGATGCTTGGGCCTATGACAGGGCAGAATAGAGCAAGGCAGGTATTCCAAGCAGAGATAGAGGAGAAAAAAAGGCAGAGTCAGGGAGACTCTATGTAGCTGCTGAAGAAGAAAGATGCTCTGGAGCCTTACCTGTAAACCATGAACCTTGTGGTAAAATATAAAATAAGAATGGGTTAATTCAAGATGTACAAGCTAGCTAGAAAGACACCTAAGCTATTGGCCAGACAGTGTTGCAATTAATATAGTTTCTGTGTGATTATTAGGATCTGAGCAGTTGGGAAACGAAAGGACAGTCTCAGCCTATACGTGGGTACTGGAGAGATAGCTCAGGAGTTAGGAGTGCTAGTCCTGCATCACAAGGATGAGAGTTTGGGTCACTGCACCCACACAACAAGCCTGGCATTCTGTAAATGCCGGCGCTCCCATTTCTGAATGGGGTGGAAGCACAGGGTCATCTGGCTGGCTGGCTCTTGCCCTAGCCTACACACAAGCTCCAGGTTCAGGAAGAACCCCAAAGCCAAACAAGTCTGCTTAATTGTACTTTGCCTCCCAAACACTTCTGTGGACCTGTCTGGTCATGAACTGTGGAAATGCATGCTTGTTGTGTAAGTCAGTTCAATGTGATACTCATTTCTCGAGTTCACACTTTTCAAATAAAGGAACAAGGAGAAAAAGGAGACTTTGCGAGTGTGATCATCTGTGTGGCATTAAAAATTATGTCTCTGAAGAAGCTGGCAGCAGGGCGGTGGTGGCGCACGCCTTTAATCCCAGCACTCGGGAGGCAGAGGCAGGCGGATCTCTGTGAGTTAGAGACCAGCCTGGTCTAAAAGAAGAAGAAGAAGCTGGCAGATCACAGAAGTAAAGATCACTCATGGGGGCTCTGCTCAAGGCTGTGTGAATTCCACTCGGCTTCTACGGAAGTGGGACTGGGCTTGCATTTGTGACATTGGTGTCCTGAGAAACAGTAAAACTAACAAAACATTAGAGAAAAGTGGGTCACCTTCTCTCTGAGTTTAGAACTTTAGGAAATTGCCTTGAACAGCTATACAATACAAAAAACTGAATTTAGATCATCTTGTTTTAGGGTAGCTCAGTAGGTAAAGTGTTTGCCACACAGGCAGAAGGACCTGAGTTCAATCCCCAAAACCCACGTAAAACAAGAGCAACAAGCCCAGTACAGGGGAGGTGGAGACAGTAGAACCCCTGGGGTTTATCTAGCTGAAACATTGGGGGCTGAGTCACTGAGAGACCCTGTATCAAAAAAACGAGGTGTGGAGTGATGGAAGAAGACAGCCAGCATCAACCTCTGACCCCCACTAGCATAAGCATATGTACACACACACACACACACACACACACACACACACACACACACACACACACACACACACACCAATGTCCTGATGATGCATAACTTCCCCCACCTCAAGAGCAAGTATGTATGCAGCCCAGACACACATAAAGAGTCTCAAGTCCTTACCGACGGGAACAGCAGGGCTCATCTAAGAGAACTGTCTCTGGGTTTTCTTGCGGTCCTCACTGTACAGTCAAGGTTTTACTAGGACAGTTCTGAGCATAGCAATAGGATGACTACCCACTTGGACGCACACCAGCTGTGTGTAAGAACCATCTGTGACTCATCCTGGAACATAGACTACTTTACACCCGTTACTCCAGAGCTGGATCCCGGGAGAATCTGGGGCAGTGGTTCCAACTCCCTATCAAGTCCTGCACAGAACACCAGAAGCATGGTTTCGAATAGCCAGGGCAAGGTGAGAGAACACAAAACACCGAACGAGGCGGTGAGTTATCTGGATTCCCCGCACCATGCAGCCCCAAAAGAGGTGTGCTCTTCTCTTCAGCAAACACCAAGGCTGCACTCCGCTCTTGCTCTATCAGTAGTGACCTCAGAGGGGGGGCTCAGGGACAACTCCTCGCCTGTGGTTTCCCGGGGCCTGCACCACTGTATCCATCCTGGCAGGAACGAAGGCATTCTCAGAAGACGCCATGCCCTTCCCTTTGCCTATCAGACAGTTAAACAATGAACCCCAAGAGACTGGAATTTCTCCAGGAATCTCGAGCTGGCAAGAGGAAAAGGTGGGGAGCGCAGCTGTGGCCACCTGTCAGACAACCTAGAGGTACAGACTGGAACCCAGACCCTGGCAGAGGAGTGATGGAAGGGACAACCCCCTGACCGGATCTGCTCAGCTGGGCATCCACTTGCCCTATAAGTCTAAGCCACATGTCAGGATCCTAACGACAAACTTGAGGGTCACTGGTCACCAAACCTCTCCTTTTGTGTGCTTTCCGCAACTCCTCATCTTTTTAACTGGCCTACTGAGGTCAGGTGGCCAAGCCTGGCTCACTGGGGAGCTACCAGGGACAAGACCGTGACCCTGACAAATCCAGTGATGTTCTGTCTACATTCACCCAGGACTCTGAGGGAAGCTCTGCGTACAGTTTGGATTCTCCATCCTACCTCTCAGACCCCACATCCAGGACCCCTTCAGAGCAAGGCCCCTCGTTTAGTACTGTAGCAGCCAGGTTTGTCTGCCTTAGCTTTTCCTATCTTGGGCTAGCATGCAGGCCAGGCCACTTGCCAGGTAATGCCAATGACTCCTGCTGCCCATGATTCAAGGGCCAGCCCTCCTTCCCTCCTGGGCACCTCAGTGCCACTAGCTGCTGTTGCTGCAGGTAGCTCTGGACTCTGAACTTGGGCAAGGCTGGCTCTCTCACTTTCTGCGGACAGTCTCGTGCCTGCCTCTGGACATGCGCACTGAGCAGATGTCCTTGCCCAAACAGCCTTCTTTTCAGTCCCACCAGCCCAAGATCACCCGCATCAGTGGGCCTGACCCTATTCCCTCAGCTGTTCAGATCGCTGCCCCCACATCAAGGCCTAGAGAGTCCCATGCATGCTGCCAGGAGCCTCATCCATCCCGCTTCTGCATCCTTTCCCCTCTGCAGAAAGTGCCTGGGGGGCTCTCTGAGCTTACGTGGCTGTCCCTGTACTGTGAACACAACAGGAAACAGTCAGCTCTGGAAAGAGGCCCGTGTGGTCTAGAAGAGCCGAGGGCACTGGAGAGACCACTGATTAAAGTGACCCTGATGAGAACCCAGCCCCCGCCCTTACCCTCGTGCCCAGCTAATGCCCTCATACCTCCTGTCCCTGCATCTGGTCTCTCTGGGGTCCTTCATATATCTGAGCAAAAAGAATCACCTTAAAGCAAGGCAAGAAGGGCTTGGGACGTGGTTCAGTCGGCAGAACCTGACGTGTGAGAAGCCCTGAATTCCACCCTCAGCACTGCACAGGCTGGGTGTAAGTGGCTCGTGCCTGGTATCCCAGCACTCAAGAGGCAGAGGCAAGGGGATCGGGAATCCAAGGCCATTCCTGGCTACAAGTTCAAGGCCAGCCTAGGACATCTGAAACCCCTTTTTAAAAAAATTAAGCCATCAAACCGCACACACTAATAGTAGGAGACTTCAACACTCCTCTCTCACCAATGGACAGGTCAATCAGACAGAAACCTAACAGAGAAATAAG
>NC_022011.1:33700429-33715379 GCF_000317375.1 Microtus ochrogaster | reverse complement strand
TCAATAAAAAATAAATAAATAAAAAAGAAAAAAATTAAATTCAACTAAATAAATAATAATAATAAAATCAGTTCCTGACTCCCACTCTGTGTGACCTAGCGTTGGACTTTTCCAGCCGTATCGACCAGACTGACTCATGAGGAGGTGACTTCTCAGTGCCCTTCCCATGGTGATGATGGCTCTGGTCTTTGCCAGTGACACTTGGAAGGGACAGGTCAGGTGACAGAAGAGACTGCAGTCACAGACTGCACCATGGTGGAGCGCAGCTGACAGCCTGGGCACAGCAGGAGAGAAGCCCAAACAGGGCAGAGACTCCTTCTGAGTGAGGTCATCTCTGCTCGGCTCCCCTCTGCTGCCAGAAGAACAAGGGAGGTTCATGTCACCACCATGTGCTGCTGCTCATTGTATGCTTTAAGGCCTCCTCCTTCTGGTTTTCCACATTCGGTCTCCTTTTGTCTGTGCGGTTTGGGGTGCTAAGTTTCAACTGCTTTGCCATGGCAGGAGGTGAGCTAGAACAGGGTGGGTGACAGATGGCTCATCCACACAGCATGCTCTTTCCTTCCACAGGGGACCCTGCCATCCCAGCCCCACCAGGAGACCCATCTGGTGTAGCTGTGCAGGCTCCAGGCTGGTTCGTGGGCACTGTCCTGTCTGGGTAGGGGAGGGTGGACGGAGAGGGGCCCTTCACTCAGCTCAGAGTCTCCTGGAGCCACTCGGCAGTGCCACGTAGGCAGGCAGCTTGGGAACAGCCTCTCCTGTGCCTTTAATTAACTTAATCCACCTAACCATGTTCTTTAAATAATTGAGTGCCTTGGTAACCGGTATTCAAACACTTGAGGAATTTTGGTTACAAGAATGCTGGAACCTTTTAATTTGGGTTTAAGACATTTCACGTCCCCCGTTGTTATTCCAAAACTGAGGCTGCACCAGGAATCGTGGGTGGGGAATGAGAAAGCAATTGCTAAGGGATGGAAGGCAGCAGCTTATACAAAGAGGATCCTTCCAAATTGTGGAGCAGCAAATGCGATGGCCTCTGGAAGGGGCATGGAGTGTGGCTCAGTGAGAGAGTGTTTGTCTAGTTTGTGGGATGTGAGGTCCTGGGTTCAGCCCCAGTAGCAAGAGGAGAAGAGGGTAGGGAAAATGGGAAGGAGGGAGGTAATGGAGAGGGAGAGACACACACAGAGGAGGAGAGGGAATGGGAGGAGGGGAGAAGGAGGAGGAGAAAGGAAAGATGTGGAGAAAGAAAGAGAAGAACAAAAGAGAGGAGGTAAAGGAGAGAAAAGGCGAGGGGAGAGAGAGAAAGGGAAGGAGGGAGAAGGGAGGGAGGGACAGGGAGAGAAAGAGAGAGAAAGCACAGAGACACAGAAATGAGACAGATGGAAAGAAAGGAAGAGGCAGAAAGAAATGATTAGGAGAAAGAAGAGAGAGACAAAAGAGAAGATTTGGGAGATAAAAAGAGAAAGAGGTGAGATGGAGAGGAGAAGAGAGAGAGAGAGAGAGAGAGAGAGAGAGAGAGAGAGAGAACAAGTCAACAAACCTCAGCTGACTTCACTGTCCATAGGGATTTTTTTCCGAAAGCTGGTGATGTTTTCCCGTCCATTGAAAATTGTATTTTTTGATAACTATACCTTCTAAAATATTTAACTCTATTAAAACAAACTTCATGTTTGCATTATTTGGCCCCTAGATTGGCCCCATGGCTCCTTTCATGTGATCCACTAAAAACTGTGCTGAGTACATTCATTCGTTAGCGTCCTGTTGGCTGTGCACATGGCATATTCTGTAACACACATTTCATATCAGCTATCAAATATTAAGTACCTACTGAATCTATAGGGTTCTGGTTTTTCAGCTTTCTGCACAGCTTTCTACACTATTAAATTAGAAGCCAAAGTTTAGTTACTCTTTAGCAGCATAGAAAATGAAGTATTAAAGTGACTTAGAAGCTATCCAACATGGCGGCAACTCACCCTGGATAGCCACATGCTCCATCGGAACCCTCTCTTCCCTCTTCCTCCTTGTCTATTTCCCCTCAAAGCTGAAAGTCAAATCTGTTTCTCAAAAGCCAGGGCAGATAACTGGGAACCACAGCAAGTGGTCTCCTGCACTTCCAAGGGTGACCCTCGCTGTTCTCCCATCACAGCTGAAAGGACCTGATGGAACCCAAGTTCAGAAGCCTATGGCTGGATGCCAGGCCTCCCATGCAAAGCCACACTCTTCCTTGGCTGTAGAATGTTTGTAGGGAGGGGCCTGGTCTCAGTCAGTGTCACCACCATTTGCCTCTGGCCTTTTAGACCAGCTAAGGAAAATCTCTTAGAATGTGTTACCCATTCCCTCAATATCTGCCAGGGCTTCCCGCTGCACTCAGAGCAAACGTGGAGCCCCACGTGGCCCTGGTTATAATGGCTTTTTGGCCATGGCATCAATTGCAGGTGGAGAGCTAAGTGCTTGGGAAAGGTATGAAGTAGGGTTGAGCTGGGAAAACAAAAACCTCAGCAGAACCCACTGCTCAGAGGACTGAGTCCTGTGTGTTGTACTCAGAACCCACTGGTAAGAGGACCTGAGTCCTGTGTGCCATGCTCAGAAACTTATATCCACTTTCAGCTGCACTACAAACCTAATCAGAGACAGAGACAGAAGAAACTTCAAGGGACTCCAGCAGACAAGAGGAAAGCACAGAGGTCATGAAAGCATGAACACAGAAGGCACATCAGAGTTGGAGCCTCCAGCCTTGTCTCCACAGAACAACTTCACACTTTTCTTCTGAGACAGCATCTTAGGTAGCCCAGGCTGGCCTCAGACTCACCAAATGCCTCCTGCCTCTGCCTCCCGAATGCTGGAATCATAGGCATATGCCTGCACACTTGTAGGGTTTGTGCAGCGCTGGGCATCAAACCCAGGACTTTGTGTATGCTAGGCAAGCACTCTGCCACCTGATCCACATCTCAAATGTGACCCACTGGCTACATTCAGAAAAGTCTGAGGGGCCTTCTGTGAGTTTGCTGTCTTCCACACTGAATTCACCAGCTGGACTAATGGCTGAATCCATAGAACTGGGTCGGTCACTCTTCTCATTCCCTGACAGAATTCCTGCAAAAGCACCTTCAGAAACGGTCTATTCGCGCTCAGCCTGAGGGTGCCGTCCACCATGGTGGGAAGGCGTGGCAATAAGAGTATGAGGCAGCTGCTCACAGTTCATCCATGGTCAGGAAGCAGAGAGATGAAGGCTGGGGCCCAGCTCACGGTCTGCTTCTCATTCAGTCTGGGATTCCAGCCCATGGGATGAAGCCACACACATTTAGGCTGTGTCTTCCCAGCTCAATGAACCCAGCCTAGAAACCCCCTAACAGATGTGCCCAGAGACCTGTCTCCTAGGTGACCCCAGATGTGGTACTGACATTACCCATCAAAGGAGCCCTCTGAGGGTAGGTGTTTGATTTGAAGCCTAAGTAAAACAGATAGCCAGGAATCACAAACGGCCCCGCATCCAGCAGGCGACAGCAAAGCGGGGCTGCAAAGTGAGGCTAAGCTCCAGCAGGAGCCAGCTGACCTTGTCAATGTAGCAACTCCGTTTGCAAATTAAAGCATTCCGAACATGGCTCTGAGTTCTGTTATTAAAAGCAGAGGCTGGTTTCTTGAAAGCCGTGGCCACTTGCTTATGACAGATTGTTCCAAGTTCTATAAATAGGTACAGAAGCAGCAAGTTTCAAGATGAACGGTAAAAACTCCCTTGAGATCCTGAGGATCTCATGCAGTACGATCGGGGTGGGTTTACATATCTGAGCATAAATCTATTCTCTCCTCTACCAATGCCGGATAGAAGCTCTCACAGAATTTATTAAACATTCGTGTGAGTGTATGTGTGCATGTGTGAAGTGCATGCCCATGGGTCACAGAGGCCAGAGGAGGATGGTGGGGGTCCTGCTCTATCTGCAGACAGGTCTCTTACTGAACCTGAGGCTGGACTGACAAACAGCAAATACCAGAGATCCTTCTGGCTCTTCCTCCTGCAGAACTGGGGTTGCCAGTGTGGGCTTTTGGTCTGAGGGCTGGAGGACTGAGTCCAGGTTCTCACGCTCGCACAACAAGACCCCCACCCCGAATCGTACACTGCCCTTAAACAGGAGCATGCTGTGGCATGTTTTTAGGCTCCAGGGCATTGGTATCTATATTTGGCTCTGCAAGAGTAATGTCCCATTTGAGTACCATGCATAGAGCTTATAAGAGCAAAGACCTAGAAGTCTGGTTCTGTTTTCTTTTCTCTGCTTACCCTTTCACAGCGCCAGGATTTACCAGTGTGATTCCCACACTCTGGAATCTTCTGTTTCTTCTGCTCCTATGTCTGACTTTGTCCCCACTTCTCCATTGCCTCTTTAAATTAAAAAAAAAAAAAAAAAAAGACCCCGGCCTCATTGCTAAGCTACCATTGCACAAGAACACAGACTGGTGCTCTAGCTAAAGCAGAAATTTACTTTCTGCTTCCTTGCAGACCTGGAGGCTGGATAGTTGATCATCAAGGTATTAGCAGGTCTGGTTTTTCCTAGGCTTCTCTGGCTGGAGCACGGCCACTTTCTAGCTGGGTCATCATTTTTAACTTATCATTCCTTCCGGTTCCCTGTCTCCAAATCCAGGTCCTGCTGGAGGTTTCCAGGTTAGGACTTGAGCACAGGAGCTTGCGGGAGACAGAGTGGGCCTGTAAAAACCTGCAGCTAGCAGCTAAGAGAGATTGAGCTCGTCATCGGGTCATTTAAAGCTGCAAGCGAAACAGGGGCATCAGCCAGCGGTTTTTAGCCCCCACCTCTGAGATGGTGGTAGGAAAAAATGGGCCTCTACACCTGGTGGTCTTTTGAAGCTCACTTCAGTTTTGGGGGTTGAGGTCTGTCTGTCTTTCCTCTGCCCTTCTCTTGCGTTTTCCTGCAGCTGATCCCACTTTAGTCCGCATTGGCTCACAAAATTACACAATTCAATGGATGAAAACCGAGACCCAAGCTGGCAAGGCAACTCCGCAGTCTAGAGCCTGCACTGTTCTTGCAGAGGACTCAAGTTCGGTCCCCAAGCAGAGGAGTCACATAAGCGCCTAGAACGCCTGCTCCGGAGAATCTAGCGCCTTCTTGTGGTCTCTGGTGATACTTTACACTCCTGTGTACATAATTACACATAAACATATGCATAATTTAAAATAAATCTTTTTTATAAAAAGAAACAGAAACCAACAGGTTCTCCAGAGAAGTCAAAGCTTACAGGCTGCCTCCACGGATTACAGCTCCACGCTGGCTGATAGGGACTTTTTGCTTTCTTTCCTACTCCAGATCGAGTATATGCTCTTTTTTTGATTGGATCTGGTTTTGTTGAGACTGGATCTCCCGTAGCTGAGGCTAACCTTGCGGTCCTAATCCTCTATTTTTGAAGTGTTGGGACGACCAGCATGTCCCCACAATGGTCTCTGCTCATTTTTGATAAACAACCCTAGGGTGAAGCACGGCTTTGTTGCCCTTCAGAAAGAATGGGGCTGTGTCACAGACTTTGTGACATCCTATGGTAACTACTGCTTTCCCGACAGGCTGGCTGGGGATCAGTATCTTAGAGGTAGCATCCACTCAAGAGCCCCAGGAGATAGGAGGAGCCTTGTTCTGGCTGTGTTCCAGCAAGGGGGCAAAAGCAAAGGGTGGACTCACAAAGCTCACACACTCCTGGCTCTCCTTCCAGAACATTCCTGACAGGTGTCTGAAACTTACTTTGTAAAGACTTAGAAAACCACCGTTTTAGGGTGTGTGGCCCTATGGTTTCCATGACAACCATTCAGCGCCTCCAGACAGCAGCCATAAGGAACACAGAAATGACAGGGATGACTGAGGTCTTCTTACACACCATGAAAAGGGATTGTTGTCAACTTTTATTGCATTGGGAAGATTTTACTTTTGCTATTTTCCCTAATTGTTTGAAAACATGAAGGCCGTGCTTCGGGCCTTGTAAGGCTGTAGTGTAGCTACGTACTGGGTGCTAACGTTCCGTGTCTATCTCAGACCTCTCCTGCACACTGGCTGAGGGTAACGACACATTTCCCCTCTTGACAACAGATTTAAAACTAAGGATCAAACAGCACCCTCTTAGCACCTGTTCCCATCCCCTTTTTAAAAGCTGCCAGTGCTCAGGTGGCTGCTCCCTCGGCTAACTCAAAGCCCAGGTCAAAACACTCCAAACAGTTCTTTCCTGAACACTTTTTAATTTTTATTATTTTGTGTGTGTGTGACAGAGTCTTACTCTGTAGTCCAGGTTGACTGTGAACTCTCAGCAATCCTCCTGCCTCAGCTTTCCTAGTACTAAGAACATAAGCGTGAACTACTGCACCTGACTTTTCTGACTAGGGGTGAGTTTTAAACTGTCTCTTCACAAACAGGAAAAGGCCCCCATCTGCAGACGGCAGAACAGATTCTGCCATGTGGGCCAGGCCTGCAGGACTGAGAGAGAGCCAGCGGTCTAAGGGTCTGCTCTCCCTCAGTCCTGCAGGCCTGGCCACAGCTTGATGATGGATGTCTCAGAAATGCATTATTTGGGTTCAGATAGCATAGACGCTGTCTCTACCTTTTGTTTCTTCAGCAACATGTGGCAGCTAAGTCAGATGGTGCGGCTTTCTACCCCAGCTACCCAAGAGGTTGAGAGGAGTCGATTTTAAGTTTGAGGCCTGCCTGCCTGGGCTACAGAGAGAGCCTACGCAGCCTAGAGAGATTCCATCTCAAAAATAAATGTGTGGAAAGACCAAGGGATACGGCTAAGTGCTTCCTTAGCACGTGTGAGACCCACTGAGGGTTTAAGACCAGCAGTGCAACATAGCAAAACAAGGACAAACAGAAGGGAGTAAGGGGAGGAGGAAGAGGGAGAGGGAAGACTGTATGACATGGCTGAAAGACTTAGACAGTGGCCGAAGACACAAACAGAGCTGTCTCTTATTCTCCAAGAATCCAAATGCTATTTCCTTTGCAGGAGCATAGGGTTGCAATATAAAAGGTGCATGAAGTTGCAGTATAGAAGGTACATGGAGTTGCAATATAGAAGGTGCATGGGGCTGCAGCATAGAAGGTGCATGGGTACTGTGATCTCTTTCTCTTATATGCCTCCCTTCCTGGAAAAGCTGGACCCTGGTGCACCCTTTCCTCTGCTCTCACATGGCTTCAGGATACTGTTCTGAAGCCTTAACTGAACCAAGGTTGATAACATTCAGGGATGCTGCTCCACGTTCGTGGCGAGGGTAGAGGTGGGAAGGCCACTGCTCTGTTCCCTTCACTCCAGAGGCCTCCCCCGAAGAGACCCTCATTCTGGGAGAGTCCGCTCTGTTGACAGAAGGTAGAAATGCCCATATGCATTGCTAGAGGCTGCCATGCCACTCAAGTGAACAGGAAATAAGTGTTCATGCCTCTCCATGTCTAGTGTTTCAGCCAAGAGCCTTGAAGTGAGGAGAAGCAACCGTCACACCTCCTCCTCTACCAGGCATTCAGTGGTTTAAGGATAGATAACATGGTGTCCTGTGCTTACTGAAGCCTCACATCCAAGTACTAAGCATGCCCTACCCTGCTTAGATTCAGAAAATAGGCACGTTCAGAGTATGGCTTGCAGACCAGTGAGGAATTGGGCTGTCCTGAGGCTTCTTCTAAACAGACCAGGAAGACTTCACCCATTTCTTTCCATTGATGCAAGCTGGCACTGTGGGGGCCAGCGGGCAGGGATAAAAGCATTTATTAGCCTGTGCTACAATAATGGCAGCCAGAGAGGGCATCTTGGTGGGTTTCGCTGTTGCTTGGATTCACTTGGAGACAAGGTCTCACTCACTACCTAACCTCAACTTGCCTCAGAATCACAGCAATCCACCTGCCTCAGTTTCCCCAGTGCCGAGAGTAGACCAAGCCCAGCAGACAGATATCTATGTGAGCCCTATCATTACTATGCCAGACAGAAGTCTACTGCTAAAAGCACATGACTCGTTCCTGCCTGAGAGAGGGGTAACTCCGGGGCATCTGAGGTCCTGCTTTTCTGGCATGAAACAGTTTCTTAGCAATGAAACCTATCAGCCTTAATCGTAGTGCTGTCTGCATTTCTGCCACAAAACCATTCTGGAAACCATGAGGGCTATCAAATGTGTCCTACAATGGCATCAGCTCAGATCCGAGAGAGAAGGGCTCTGCCTCACAGTACTTCGTTCAGAAGAAGGTCTCACCAATCAGCTGGCTTCACAAATCGGGTCTCCTCTTTTCCTCTTTTGTCTGGCTTATCCCTAAGTGCCCCTTGCTCTCATTTCTTAAATGAACCCTTGTTCCACCACCAGAGTTCAGACTTACTTTCTCAGGAACAACAATTCAATCCGAATGTCAACAGCCGAGCCCCCTACCCCACCCCAACCAGTCCAGGCGCTGTAATACTCCTTAATTATAGGGGCTACGTTGCACACTAAATAGACAAACATTTCCTAGAAGAAATAGGGTCTGAACTAGCTCTTGTCACAAAATTCAGAGGACACAGAATACCATGATTCTACAGGAATGTCGGTGTTACCTGAAAACTCCACCCAGGAAAAGCATACAGTCTTTTCCTTGTGGCATTTCTTACCCTCACCCTGTCCCCCAGACCCTGGAGGAGCAGTCTTCATTTTCAAACTGCTCACTCGACGTTGTGAACCAGTTGTGAACTTTCTGTAAGTATCCATGTCTGTGGAGAAGGAGGGATTTACACTCTGGCACCAAGAGAATCCAAAAAGACCTGACTGACTGACCTGAAGAACTGGGCGATGTTGCCATAAAACTTGGACTGTGGGCAGCAGGGGAGGGGCAGACTTTCTCTGGAAAGTGAGCCAACAGGTTTGTCTTGTTTGGGCATCCGTTTAACACAGTTTAAAATACCACAATACAGTCTAGAACTCTCCTTGTGTTTGAAGCAAGTTCAGTAACTCACCCCAGATTTCTGAACAATAAATTTACCTGATCTGGCTGGAGAGTGTGTTCACTCATTGTTGGGTTATTAATAAAATAATTTACTGGCCATAGCCCAAAGGAGGCTGTGAAGGGCCAGTCAGAGAGGCAGGGCAGGGTGGCAGAAGGGCTGGAGTAGCCCAGGTGATGTTGAGTCACTGGGAAAGGTGGGGCAGGGGCATAACACACTGTTCCTGGCAAGAACTCTGGAGGCCCAGATCCCAGAGCGTCCCTGGGCACTGTGTGACCTTGTGCCTGCCAAATGGGACCATTTCAAAGATTGGCTCTCATGCATAAGAAGAAGGGACAGTACTGAGGCCCTTTGAGAGTCCCTCAAGCTGACCATGCACCTATTTAAGTCCTCCAGAGCCTGCTAACCTGCACGCATGGTCAGCCACCACTGACAAAACCTGGCCTTTCTTTGTCTAGTCGAACCAGTGTGCCCCGGGGCATGTATGTTCAGCCGGATTTCTAAGCCTCCAGCAGAAGGTGGCGGGCGCCTCTAAGTAGTTGGGGAGCCAAACACATCTGAAGTTAAAGTAACTGCTAATTCAGGAATTACCACAGTGTGGGGTCTAGGCCAGGTGGAACCCCCTTCCCTACACTCACCTCCCTCTGACTCCAGAAACCCCATAGGCCTGTCTGCTCAGAGGTCACCTGCGAAAAAGCAGAGTGATGTCACCACTGTCCCCCAAACAGATTCAAAGAAGCTGAAATAGGTTTACAGTTGGGAAGCTGGTATCACAGTCACGAAGGTGACCTATCCAAGTGTCATTGCTAGATTCCTCAGCCTGGGGTCTCTGGGATGGAGTCAGCAGGAAGCGGAACACCCCTTGAATGCTCTCAGTCAGCCCCTAACCTTGCTGCTCAGTTTCCAGGACAGAATGTCAGGGTCCCACCAGCCCATCAGCTCAGGGGCCCCACAAGTGTGTAGCAGCTAATGAGGCCCCTGCGACAGCTAAGTCCAGGGTGTTAAGGACCTACTCCTGAAGAGTTAACAGCTGCAAAACCCACGTAGTGCTCTGAGGTCACCTCGCCGGCTGCCACTGCGGGCCACGGCAGGATGCGCCCAGGGGAGGCCTGGGGTCGCCAGGGACAGGGCAAGGTAGCAGCATGGCCCCTACCTGTGGTGGAGAGCACGGTGCTGGCAAAGAAGAGCGCGGAGGTGAAGTCCCAGTTCCAGTTGCCAGAGGCATTGCTGAGCACCGACACTCCATAATTGCTGGCCTCCAGCACGCGGCCCAGGAACTGCTCCAGCTGCGGCTCCGACAGACACTCGTGTTCTTCCAGGAAGCGCCGCTTCAGCTTGCGCAGCTCCTGGCGCAGCAGGTCCTCGTAAGGCAGCTCCACGGACGAGAAGACCACGGCGCCGAACACCAGGTAGAGCAGGTAGCCCAGCACCAGGAAGCCGAAACACCAGGCCGAGCGGTGCCGCTCCACCAGGCGCACGCACGAGCTGCCGGCCAGGGACTGCAGCATCTTCCCGGCGCCCGCGCCCCGCGCGCCTCCCGCCGCCGCTCCCTTTCCTGGATCCCTGCAAAGAGAAGAGGCCAGATGATGTGGCAGTGACGTGGTTGCCGGCTCAGGTAGCAGAGCTGGCAGAGAGCGCGCACCCACTTGGCAGGAGCTGTTAGCTGCCCGCGCCCCCTACCTGGCTTCCTAAACCGGAAAGTGCAGGTTTGTTGGCGCCAGACTCTGGCCAGGCCACCACCCAGAGACTGCCTGGCTCCCTCTTCCCTTCCCCAGTGCAGTGCAGTCAGTGGGACACTAAGCGCTCTCTCTCTCTCTCTCTCTCTCTCTCTCTCTCTCTCTCTCTCTCTGTGTGTGTGTGCTACTTCTGAGCAACAGCGCTTGTCCATCCAGCCCCTATCCTAGTACATCTTCCCCCCAGGCATTCCTCCTGATTAAAGCCACTGTGGCCAAATACCAAGAGTACAGATAGAAATTGTCTTTCTCTGTCTTGTTGGCTAGACAGCTGAGACATTTGATGCCCAGACTACTGAAAATACAGGAACCTCACTCTAAAAAGCAACTTGAAACATCTTCGGACCCTCAGCCTCACCTGGAACAGAAAGCTAAAATACAGCCTCTGGATTTTAGCTTAAACAATACCCCCAATTTCAGGCACTTCATGGCCAGGGGGCAGAAACAAAAACGTGGACTGGAGTTCTGAACACTCTAGTACTGACGGTGGACAGCGGCGATGTTGTGAAAATCGGTACTACATTTCCGCGAAGACATGCATGTGGCTATGTGGTTCAAGAGTCCCAGAAGGGTGTGTGTGTGACTTGACTCTGTGCCGCCTCTTACAGAAAGATAGCCATATACATAAGGTTCACCATAACTGTACCTTGTCCATTTAAGTAATAACACATATCATGCCTACTGTCTTTTTGTTGTTGTTTGTGTTTTCTTGTTATTGAGACAGGGTTTCTCTGTAGCTTTGGAGCCTGTCCTGGAACTTGCTCTGTAGACCAGGCTGGCCTCGAACTCACAGAGATCTGCCTGCCTCTGCCTCCTGAGTGCTGTGTGCGCTAGCCACTGCCGGGCCATACCTACTGTCTTTGTTAGGGTTTCTATTGCTGTGAAGAAGACAACAACTCTTATAAAGGAGACCATTTAAGTGGGGCTGGCTTACAACTGAAAAGTTCAGTCCGTTATCATCATGATGGGAACATGGTGGCAGGTGGACAGATGTGATGTTGGAGAAGGAACCGAGAGTTCTACATCCGGATCAGCAAGCAGCAGGAAGACAACGAGACACTGGGCCTGGCTTGAGCATTTGAAACCTCAAAGCCCACCCCAGTGACACACTTCCTCCCACCAAGCCACACCCCTTCCAATAAGGCCACACCCAATAGTGCCACTCCCTATGAGCCTAGGAAGGCCATTCTTATTCAGACCACCACACCCACATAATGAAGATGTGTTTATGTCATTATAAGCACATGAAGTCAAGAATTAGGGACATTCTGAAAGCTCCTGAGTAGAAGGATGAGAGCAGGGAAGACAGCCTAGCTGGGGAAGCCCCTGGATCCCCAGAAGTGAGGTCAGACACTCATGACCCACATAAAAAGTCTAAAATCATAAGAGCAAGCCCTTGTAACCAAGCACTGAGGGTTCAGAAACTGTAGGGTCCCTGGAGCCTGCTGGTCAGCTTTGCTAGCACAGGTTCATGAAGAGCACTGAGGGAAACACCTGACATGGAGCTTTGAACCAGGTTTGCAGAGTCTGACAGTCCTCTTAGTAAAAGACAGAGTTGGGTCTCCTGTGCATGAGACGAGGTGACTTGAGACGATTCTAACTGGCGGTATTTGTTAGAGAAGACACTAGGTGACTTTTAAGGGTGGGACAGACAAACTGCAGCTGCTGACCTTGACCCCAGAACATTCCTCCAGTCGGGGAGCCTTGAGCCACAGTAGGAAAGCTGGGTGTTCTAGGTGACAACCTGCTTAAGTACAACACTTGCTTGCTGAGTTGTCGCTTGCACACTTAATGCAATGTCAGTGCACATAAATTAGATCTTAAAAGTGGAAAAAGGATTTCTGTCCCAGGAAAAAAGGCAATATTTACTGCATTTAAAAAAATGAATGAGTCCCTGTACCCTACTGGAGAGAGACGTACTCATCTGTGCTCATTGTCTCTACTCACAATAGCCTGGAGATGGCCTCAGTGGGGACGCCATGGCCTGACTAATGGATCGTGGAAGCGCGGTTCATATGCACAATGGGATTTTATACAGCTGTGAAGTAAAGCGAAATGACGACATTCAGAGGTAAATGGATGGGACTGGAAAAGCATTGTATGAAATGAGGCCATGAGGCAGACAAGATCAGAGAGACAAACGTCGTCTGCTCTCTTTTACACGTGGGTCCTGTCTTTAAACTATACATGTGTGCATACATGTGTTCATGTGTGTGTGTGTGTGTGTTTAACTTGAGGTGCTTATAGAAGGCAGCAAATTAAAAGGGGACTGTTAGCAGTTTCTGGAAGAAAGACCTTAAGGGAGAGGGGACAGTAGAACACAGGTTATATCATAGCGGATGGGAATCAGAGAGGGGAAGGGGCTGGAACCCAGCTGCAAACTTCAGAGGTTATACCCCCCACCCAGTGAATACAGTCTTCAATCAAGCCTTACCTCCTAAAGTTTCCAGAGCTTTCCAAATAATAGCACCATGCCCATGCCATCTTGTTCCTGTTCTTTCTTCTCCACCTTGGTTAAACAATGATAATTCCTCAGTTTGAGTTCCTCAACTCTAGTAGCTTTGTAGATTATTCTCCTCTATCCTCAGCCAGCCTCTTAATTCATGGTGGCCACCAAAGATGTTTCCAGTCTCCTGATATTCTGTAGCTCCCTGCTTACCCCTAGCAACAACCAAGTCCAGGTCAAAGAAAGGAAACTTCTCCTTTCTTCTTTTTCCTGACTTCCCTTTTCTTCCCTATAACCACTGCAGCCGGTAAGCAGACGGCTGGCTCTGACCCTCACACCAGATGCCCCTTTGCAGGTCTCAGAACAGGATAAAGCCTGGACTACCCTCCAAGTTGCTGGCTTCCTTGTCAGTCTCCTTCTTGCCAACCGTCCACACCTGGAGACAAATTATTCAATAGACAAGCTGGTGGGGAACTTCTCATATTCAGAACATAACTCAAGGGTCATTTTATGGAGGTGTCCTGAGTTCTGGATGATGGCGAGGTCTGGGGTCCAGCCTTTGCCCTGGAGGAGAAAAGGCTGCACTCTGAGTATCTACATCCAACGTAGAAGACCAGGGTAGAAGAAGAAGCTGTGTGCCAAGAGCAGAAATTCGCAGGGCTTGGAAAGTATTGGAGAGGATACCTGGAAGAGGCTGAGTCCCCAGTGGAGGGTACCACCCCACTTCTTTACTCTATATTACAGATCACACTGCCCCCTCCCTGATTCCTGGCACACACACACCACTGCTGCCTCCACTGCCACCATCACCACCACAGGAAGCCAGATACAGGTGTTGGTCAGGCTGTCAGTATTGCCTGACAGGAGTCAGGCAGGGGTTGGAAATCTTGATTCTAGCTGAGCCATGAACTTTAAGTCAGAGCCTCTTTTTCTTTTGTGGACATTTTCACTGCAAGCTTCCTTTACTAAGCCTGTTTTCATTTGGTGCTTTGAAGACTGTAGATAATTTCCAAAGAAAAAATTCATTAGTCAAATTCCTCTGGGTGAAGCATTACGATAACTGCGTAAGTAGGCCAGGCATTGTTTTCCAATTTCCACAGCTGAATGAACAAAGAATTTGGGAAATGCCCGTCAAGGGCACCCTGGGTAGATGTTCCCAGCCTGAGCCTGCCCTCCAAATTGCAGCGCTGCAGGGCACACTGACAGGCCCGCAGAAAGCATGCCTCCCAGACAATCACCATGCACTTGGCATAATGTTAGAAAAGGAAACTTAAGGACCTGGTAAGACACAGCTCTCTCTTGCCGTTGTTTTTCAAGGATCCTCACATTACTGAGAAATACACATGGCCTGCCCCTGAGAACCACTGAACACAGAAGAGCACGTATGAAGACAGACAAGGAGAATGCTCCAACATGACTGCATTGGAAGCAAGAAGCTACTGTGTTTGCTCTCTGCTCAGGACACCAAGCGCTAAAAGAAACTAAGTGATGGTGGGTCCTGGTCAAAAGATATGAGTTAACCATCCAGAATTTTAGAATAGCACACATCTTCCTGGGAGGGCAGCCCTAACAATGAACTTGGCACATCTGCATGGGAGGCTAGGAAGTGAAGGCTTCAGGACTCTCTAAGACCGGAGGTGCAAAGCCTTTCAGAGTCTGTAAGCAGACCAGACAGGAGCAACAGGCTCCATTATGGGCCCATCCATCCACCTTCAGCTTGTGGACTTTTTCATATCTTAGCATTTTATTTTATTTTATTTTATTTTATTTTTCAAGACAGGGTTTCTCTGTGGCTTTGGAGCCTGTCCTGGAACTAGCTCTGTAGACCAGGCTGGTCTCGAAC
>NC_022011.1:33647231-33700329 GCF_000317375.1 Microtus ochrogaster | reverse complement strand
GCCTCCCAAGTGCTGGGATTAAAGGCGTGAGCCACCACCGTCCGGCTGCCAGCTTCTTCAGAGACATTTTAAAGTGCTTAGTAGGATCTTGATAAATCCTATCTCCAGGAGCTGAATAGTACTTGTTCTTTTACCTACTCTACCCTGACCCTCTCCCCTCTCCTCCTTCTCCTCCTCGAGGATTTCGCTGATTATAATCTAACATGTGTGTTGTGTTGTTTATAGGGTGGAGCCTGAAACTGGGAAGCTTCTAAGACACTGATTCCCAAATCAAGTTTCCTGTGTAACCAGGGGATTGAGTGTTGGGACTAGAGCCATCTCCTTTCCTCTAAAGTGTGGAGGGATGACCAATCTGCCCTGGACACAACCACGTCTGCCCGTAGAGGAAATGGCTTTGCATCCCTGGGGCTGCAAATCGGAAAGAGTTTCTATTAAAGCGTGTCATTCCTGCAGCTTGCTAGGTAGATGGCAGCCAACTCTATTTCTTTTTTTCTGTGATTCTGTCTCTTGTGCCTATACTAGGCACCCAGCTTACCCAGATTCTGGGGTGTTAAAGCAACCAGGAGCAGAGGTGAGATAGAATAGTTGTGTGGGTTTGTTGTTTGTCTGCTTTTGCCTTTTCTTGCCTGAACACTGAAAAATGGTATTCTCTCCTGGTTTCAATGGTAAGGAGATGCTAATGGCGTCCTGTACTTGCCTTCTCAGCTCTCTTCCTAACATTAGAACTAAACAGAAGCAAACTAACAGGAAGGCAATAACAAGGTACAGTAACCATGGTAACCTAGCACTGAGCATATGGGAAAGACTTGAACCATCACATACCACACCACCCCCATCCCTGTGTGAATTAAGAGGGGGTTTGGCCCTGTGCTCTGGGAAGAAGAGCAGAAAACCCACTCTGAGGTAAGGCCAACCCTTTGATTTAAAAAAAAATTGTGGGTTCCTGGCTTGACTAATGGTTCACCTAGTGAGGACCCTGTTATACCTCATACAGGGTCCCCTCTCAATTAATCTTGACGACTTGGCTCTGCACGCCTGACCCTGTTGAAAATTAATAAAAAAAAAAGAAACACAATACAGAAGCTAGACTCTGACAGGAAATTAGAACATGCTCTGTGATGCTGAGGCATGAAGTCCCGGAGGATCTCTGTCCTTCAGCTTTTCTTGTTCCTGTGTTCCCCAAACCATCCACCTCAAGGGGCAAGATAATGTCTCATGCCACTGTAAGTTCCCAACATGGCGTGCTGGATGCATGGCGTGGGCTCAGGAAATGTGTGTTGGGGAACAGACACCTTTTCCAAAAAGCCAGGCTATCTCTGAACAAATCATGAAGACTCATTTTTCTTCTTTGCGCACTTGCATGTGTGCGTGTGTGTGTGTATGCAAGGGCATATATATATATTTGTGTACACATACCTGTGGATGTCAACCTTGGATGGCATTCCTTGGGAGCCATCTACCTTACTTTTTGAGACAGGATCTCTTGTAAGACCCGGGCCTCCCAGGTGAGGGTAGGCTAGGCTGGCCAGTGAGCTCTGGGGATCTGCCTACCGGTGCATCCCCAGCACTGCAATGACAAACACACACTTGACCTTTTCACACATGGGTCCCGGGAAACACATTCAGTTTCTTGTGTTTGCTAGGCCGTGCTTCACGGAGCTATCTCCACAGCCCCCTGGCTATTGAAATCACCATTCTAAATAATAAATTAAGATAACTGTTACCAAAAACTAGCAAATCTCATGCTGACTTGTCTGTCACTATCCGCTGAGATGGCTCTCAGGGACAGTTACTGAAGTCTGGGACCAGTGAATTCTGGTGACAGGATTGCATGTCTAGCTCAGTCTCACAGCTGTGCTTCTGTGATAACTTAAAGGGTATGAAGAGGTGTGGTCTTGCTTTGGTCAAATATTCTCTCTCAGGTTTAGAGAAATATGCATCAAGCCTCTACACATGGCTAAATCTGTAAAAGAGCCATTGTGCATCTGGGGTCAGTACACAAATCCTATTGGTTTCTGAAAATGAATGATGCAGCCTTTGACACGGTTATCACGCTGTTTCATGAACGTCCTGAAGCACTGGCTGGTAGCATGCGAAGCTGGAAGTCTTTCGCGAGCCCGGGGAGTGTTCCAAGGGTCTTTGCACCCTCCATCTTGTGTGGACAGGAACCATGCCTGGAAGCAAGCAGTGCTTCTTAGGAATCGCAAGGTCACGAGTCCGCCTGTAACACCTGTGCCCACTCTGCCTGGAGCCAAGGGTAGGGGCTACAGTTTGTACACATGTTCCCTGCAGGTCCCCCTGTTGAAGCTTTGTGCGCCCACCCCCATACCCCAGGCTTGCATGACACTGGGAGTTCGTTGAGCCTTTTGGGAGTGAGAGGAAGGGGGTTGTTTGAGCTGTGACCCCATTCTTCTCCTTTCTGTCTACTCCTGGGTTCCCGTGAGGTGAGCACCCTTCGCTGCTACACAGGTCACCAGGATACAAAGGCAAATGCAGACTCCTTTACCCAGCAACCCACACTGAGGCTGACTCAAGAAACCACTGACTTTTCTTAAAGCTGGTTCACCTCAGGTGTTTGCTACAGTCATGGAGAATTACCTAACAAAGCAGGGCTGGGATCCTCGGCAAAAACTGACTGTGCTGGAGATGGCCACTGGTCCTTGGGGACAAGACATCTGGGATTTCAGGGAAGGTGCCTCCTTCTCAAACGCACAGGCGCCACCACACCTGGCTGTGGTTTATCATTTGTTTCTGATGAATCGAAAATTAAAGGTTTCTTTTTTAAATCGCATCCGTTTGTTTATATGCTTGTGTGTGTGTGTGTGTATGGGTGCGTACATGCCACAGTGTGTGTGTGTGTGTGTGTGTGTGTGTGTGTGTGTGTGTGTATGAACAAGTTGTAGCCGTCAATTATTTGCTTCCACTTTGGAGGGTCCAGTTATTAAATTTGGGTCACCTTTACCACCTTTACCTTCTGAGCCATCTTGCTTGCCCAAGCTTTCCTTTTACAGGCAAGTTGGATTTATGATTCATTCTAGTTGTGGTAAGCTGACAAAGAAAGACTGAGTTCACAGAGAGAAAAGACTCCTTTCCCCCAGTGGACCCTAGGGTTAGAAGTTAGCAGGCTTTGGGAAGATGATCTGCTGGTAATTTGGATGAACGGTGCCCTGTTGCTGTGCTGAAAATGTTTTCTACTGACGACTAGCTATGACTACTCTGCTCTGAAGTCACAGATCCGAGTTCCGATGGATGGACTGTAGCTGCTTGCGGCATCCTCAGCTAGACAGATGGTCTCTTTGCCTGCTGGGAGAGAGATGGTGAGCTGGGAGGGAGACGAGGCTGGGCTCCCAGCCCTGGGAAAACATATCACCATAGCTGGAATGTCTATGACTTCATTTGTGTAAAAGAATACTTCTTCTCCTGGTTGAACCCGATGATTTTACACCACCCTGGTCAGCTAGTTCCAATCCTAACTCACAGGGAGGTACTGACACTGGTGGGCAGTAGTGGTAAGGAAGCTATTGGATCTTTGCAAACACTGTTAAAGGGAACATTTTTTTTTAAAAAAAATAGATTTTTTTCTAGTTCCAGGACAGGCTCCAAAACCACAGAGAAACCCTGTCTTGAAAAACCAAAAAAAAAAAAAAAATAGATTTTTTAAAAAACATTTGATGATGTTTACTTGTTTTAAGTGTGTATGTTTGTGTATGTGTGTGTGAGTGTGTGTGTGTGTGTGTGTGTGTGTGTGTGTGAGTGTGTTGTCACATGTTCTGGTCAGAGACAGCTAGTGGGACTTGCTTCTCTCCTTCCATCCTGTGGGACATGACTGGAACCTAGGTCCTCAGGCTTAGCATTAAGTTCCTGCACTCACGGGCCATCTCTCTGGGCCAAACAATAGGCTTTTTCATCATATCAACCTCGGACCAGTGCTCTTGGAAAACCACATTCACACATCTCTGGGTTACAGGAAGCCTGGATGAGATAATCTGGAACACAATTTAAATTCAGTATTCTTAATTCACTTCTGTTCTCTTGGTGTTTGAGGGGAAATTCCCACAATTCATTCAACAAGACAAATGATTAACCACTTGCCAGCTGCAGAAACCCACATCTTCAATGACCCTGGTTTAATAAAATTACATTTGTATCCGAATATCTGAATTAATTTCTCAGTGGTACTACTTATCTTGATGTGTCTTTTATACTTGTGTGAAATTAAAAGTCTACTGAAGAAGAAAAGCATTCATTGAACCAATATGGACATTAGATAAATAAATAAATAAATAAATAAATAAATAAATAAATAAATAAATAAAGTCTTGTTCTGTTGCCCTGAGGAAGTCCAACTAGTCATTTTAGCAGGTTAAGAACATGAAGAACTAATCAAACACTAGGCTTAGGTGGCTCAGAAAACCCTGGAGAAGAAGGGTAGGGAGGATTGTAGGCATCAGAGGGGTCAAGGACACCAAGCAGAGGTTTACAGGGGCTCATTGAGATTGAAGTGGTAATCATGGAGACCGCATATGGTTGCGTAGCTTGGAGTTTCTGTGGGACTCCTAACAGTGGGAATTGAGGTGTCTCTGACTCATTTGCCTGCCCTTGGGACCCCTTCCCTCCTACTGCGTTGCCTCATCCAGCCTTGATATAGTTAGGCTTGTGTCTAGTCTTAGCATATCTTCTTATGCTGTGTTCAGTTGATATTCCCGGGGGGCCTGCTCTTTTCTGAAGGGAAACAAGAGAGTGGATCTCGGAAAGAAGGGAGATGGTGAGAGAGAACTGGGAGGGATGGAGGGAGGGGAAATACAATCAGAGTGTATTGTATGAAAGAAGAATAAATAAAAAGAAAATAGAAATTCTTAAACAAAAAGAACACAATGAAACTAAACCTTCAGACATAAATGAGCGCTGACCACGGGGCCAAGAGCTCAAAACGAAAGGACTGCAGTGTGGGGGGAAGCTGGATACCCACACGACAGAAATGACAGAGCCCTGCATAGCATTGCAAAACCACATCAGAAACTGACTTGAGGTGAACTGGAGACACAGCTCAGTGCCACTTCCTATAACTCCAGTTCCAGGGGATTGGCACCCCCCTCTCCATAGGCACTGCATACACACACATACACAACACATACACCTACATACACATACACACACCTACATACACACACACACGTCACACACATACACACACACATATACACACATACATACATATACACACACTAAAAACAGTCTAAAAATCTAAATATGAGCTGGGTGTGCTCAGTTGGTAGATTCCTTGCCTAGCACTCATGAAACCCTTGTTTCAATCCCCTGAACCACATAAAACCAGAACGTGGTGTCACATGCCTGCAATCTCAGAAGCAGAGATAGAAGAGTAGGGAATTCAAGGTTGTCCTTTATCACAAAGAGTGTGAGGCCGTCCTGGCCTACATGAGTGGGACTCCCTTTCTCAAAAAAGAAAAAAAAACATTCTAAATATAATATTAAAACTCATTCTGTGGAAAAAAAAACTATGGGGATTGGGTTTGGCAATGATTTTTTGGGTGTGCCACCTGAACGAGAGGCAACAGAAAAAGGACAACATTAAACCTCAAAGCCATCTGTGCATCAGGGGCCACAGCAGGCAAGGTCTACAGGGTCACCTGGAAGCCTGCAAAACTTTTCAAGTAATATATCTGGAAAGTGGTTGATGCACAGAATATGAAAAGAACTCCCGCAACCCAGCAACAGCAGCAAAAGGTTAAAAAGAAAAAAAACCTTTAAAAGCATGCACAAGATTTGAATAGATACTTCCTCAAAAGCCATGTGCAAATGACCACCACGCATGAAAAGGTGTTTGGCAGCTATTATATTAGTTTTAATCGTCAGTTTGACCCGACCTAGAATTACATGGAAGACGGTCTCAGTCAGGGATTATCTATATTGAGTTGGCTGTGGGCATATATATGCAGGGTTTCCTAATTATGTTAATTGGTGGGGAACACGCAGCTCACTGTGGACAGCGCCATAGCTGAGCACGAGCAAGCAAACACACTTGCATCCATTTCTCTCTGCTCTTGACTGTGGGAGTGCTGTGATTGGCTGTTTGAAGCTCCTTGTGTCTTGACATCCCCACAATGACAGAATAAACCTTAAATCGTTAGCTTAAATGCGTGTTTCCTACTTTCACTTTTTTGACAAATTATTTTATCACCACCTTAGAAACAAAACTAGGGCAGCATCGCTAATACTTTTTATAAAAGGAATGGAAATCAGTGCCACAGTAAGGTACCATCCCATATCCATGCAGAAGGCTGTTCTCAAAACTAAAACAAACCCAAGAAGTAATGAGCATTGGAGGGTGTGCAGAAGAAATGAAGCCTTTGCACATGCTAGCAGGGGTTGAAAATGGGTAATCTATAACGGAAAAGTGCAGAGTAACTCCCACCAAAATAAACATAAAATTATGCTACGATCCAGCTAGTCCACCTCTAGATGCATCGTCCAAAGAATTGGAAGCAGGATTTGAAAGAGATAGTTGCATAATCAATCATATTTAAACCATTATTACTCGTGGTATCTGAGTAATACATCCACTGGCAAGTGAAGATCAAAAAAATACAGGGACACACACACACATACATGTATGTAAAATATTGTTCCGCCATGAAAGCAAATCTTCTGTGTGGCAGAAATACGAATATGATGGAACTGCCCAGACTGCTGGGTGAGATGAGCCAGCCATAAATTCTGTATCTTTGCGCTCAAATGATGGCTGTCGCGAGGGGAATGACGGAGGATGGCGGTGGGGAGATGGAGGGGGAGAGTCAGTTAAATAGTGAGAGTTTCGGTCTCAGATGAGAAAGATCTAGAAATCTATTGTCTGGCAACAGGGACATAGTCAACGCCACTGGACCGAGCACCTGGTGCATGAGGATGGTGGTGGGAGGTGTAGGTCAGCCAATAGAGCGCTCGCCTGGCTGTTCAAAGCCACATGCTCCATTCCCCGACATCGCAGAAGTGACCAAGGTGGTGATCCCAGGAGTCAGAAGAAGAAAACACAAAAGTTTGAGGTCATCCTGGGCTACCTAGTGAGTCTGAGGCCAACCTGGGATACACGAGACCCTGCCTCAGAAAAGTAAAATTAAACAATAAAACAGAAGTGGACAGGACGGTCAATTGTGTGTTCTGTGCTTGCGTTTCTTAACCATAATTAATAATAATTTTAAATAGCCCAAATTCAAAAGGGACGCAAATATCTTCAACTGTGTTCTCCGTGACAGAAGACCACTTGAAGACCACTTGAATTTAGTCCACCTTTAAGAGGCTGACAGGTGAAGCCATTAGCCTTGCATGGTGAGGGCCATTCCAGCTTTCTGTGCCAAAGTGTGCCTGAGTGCACACAGTTCCGGTCCCGCCCTGTCCCACTGCCCTGCTTTCAAGGTCACATCCAGTTCAGAAAAAAATACTGCCTACATCCTTAGCAGCACAGTGCTCAAATGTGTCAGAGCATAGCGATGAGACTTATTTACAAACCCCTCCCTCAGGAAGGGAGGCTCCAAAGCCAGTCTGGGTTCTTTGGCTTTGTCTTCCTGCATCACGTGGGATGCAGGCTGCTCACTTGCCCTCCTCAGCCTGCACACACACCCTCCAGTGCCCATCAACAATAGCCTGGCCAGCTGAAGGTTGTGCCCTTAACTAAAACTAATCTTAATTCAAGATCTTCAAGAACAGGACGAGTAGGTTGCATATCGTGTATGTTGCATATCGTGTCCGTACTGTGCATTTTCAGGACAGCTGATTGGGGAAGGGGAAAATGCAGTGGGCTGGGATACAATGCGCTGGTCACACCCCATCGGGGGCCTCATGAGACCTGTTGGATGTAATGTTAGAAAAGTGGACAAGGACCCTCTCCTTAGGCTGCCCACTTCTCAAGTCTCTCCCCTACTGTGTGTCTGCACCCTCTGAGGGATTTCTTAAGTACTATCAGGTTTCTTGGCAAACAGTTACACTGCTCTGAAAAGGTGGGTCCCCCACTCTGCAGGCTGGCATGCCCCCAGCCCAGAACAGAGGGGCCACACATAGTGTTAGTTCCTGAACCAATCAGACATCCGCGTGGTTTGAACTTGATCTATAGAAAGTGTGACTGTGTTAATGTATGGACAGACGCTAACGGGGCAGCCAAGAGTCATGGAGTCCATACTCGAGAACACTGGGCCAAGAGGCTGGAGAGTGCAGGGCATCATTAGAGGGAGTGGAGAGGTTGTCATGGTGATGACAGAGCATAAAGCAGGAGCTGGGGGACGGCTCAGTGATTTGGAGCCCTGGCTGCTCTTGCAGGGAGCACAGGTTCATTCCCAGCACCTCTGTGGCAGTTCACAGCTGCTAACTCCAGCTCCTGGAGATCTGGTGCCCTCTTCTGGCCTCTGAGGGTCACATGTGGTGCATAGATACATAACCAGGTAAGACACCACACACACACACACACACACACACACACACACACACACACACACTTGTAATAGAGAGGAGATATTCTGTGACCGAAGAGACTTCAAGATAGCCCAGTCACTAAAATATCTCCTAAAAGACCGAGTGTGTCTGTGTGTGTGGTGTGTCCGAAACCCCGTCGTGCCTCTGATTTCCTCACTTTTCAACTACCTCACGTGAGATGACTCATGGTCTCCCCCTGAGGTAACCTGGGGACCCTTACTTGGGGTGGTCCAAAGGCTTCCATTAAAAGTAACTTATGGAGCCCTACCTGAGGTGATCCACAGATCGACCTGAGGTGATTCTGGACCTGCTCTCGGAGGTGACCCATGGACCCCTACCTGAGATGACCCATGGATCCGCCTGAAGTGATTTGGGACCTTCTCCCTGAGGTGACCCAAGGACTCTTATGTGAGGTGGCCTGTGGGATCAGACATGAAGTGATTAAAGACTTCTTCTATCTAAGGTACCCATAGACTTCTATCGAGTAAACTACCATCCTCCCTAGACGACCTGATGTGACTATGGATGTCTATGTGAGCTTAGCTATGGGTTTCCACCTGAGATGGCACAAAGACCTGATGTGACCATGTCCTGAGGTGGCTTGGAGACTTCTTCCTGAGGTGACCTTAAACTCCTACCTAAGATGACCCATAGACGCCCACCTGAGGTGACCTGTGAACTCTCTCATAGTGTTTCTAGTACTGTGATAAAGACCAAGACCAAAGGCCACTTGGGTAGGAAAGGATTACCTGGCACACACCAAGTTAGGTACTCAGGTAGGGCAGGGACCTAGTAGGTAGGAATTAAGGCAGAATCTAGGGAGAAATGGTGCTTACAGATTTACTCTTCCTGGCTTACTTGGTCTGTTTTCTTCTGCGCTCGAGGACTGCCGGCCTAATGGTCGCAGCACCTACAATGGCTGGGCCCTCTTCCATCAATCACCAAGCAGGAAAATGTCACTACACACCATCTATGGAAGCATTTTCACAATCGAGGTTCCCTCCTCTCAGAAGACAAGCTAGGGCTAGTGTCAAATTGACAAAAAATGAGCCGTATAGACCATCTCCACCTGAGGTGACCTATGCACTTCCAGCTGAGGTGACCTATGCACTGACCTCACCCAAGGTGACCTATGAATTCCATTTGAAATGATCTGGGCTCTCAGCTGAGGTGACCTAAGTACCTCATTGCTCCTTTGCCTGCTAAAAAAAGCCACTCACGGAACAAATGCTGACTTAATGGCTCTCTCTGGGCTCACTGGACTCAGCAGCAGCACTTTGGGGCTGAGCCAGGCGACCTTCAAAGCTCTTCTCAGCTATAATTTTTATATTGACACTGGGCCATCCAGGAGAAAGTGAATCGCACCACGCAGCAGTATTCTGTGAGTATGGAAGAGAAAGAGGTCAGCCCAGTCTCAGGAGGTCAGAGAAGTGCTGCAGAGAGGTCCCTGCTGTAACACCACCACCAAGACCTTCCTATTCCAAATTTGGCAGGGACTCAGCTGGGCTCGAATGTGGGTGTCAGTTTGATGGATCCATTTGAGTGCCAGCCCCTGCCTACATGAACAGATCTTTCTAAAAATGTAGATTTTGTTACCCGATGATAAAAATACACTTGTTAAAGGGAAAAATATGAAAGAAAAGTAAAACCAAAATTGCATCCACTACCTAACCGTGATGATGGTTAATAAGTCCAGCTGCTTCTTTTCTCCTCATGTTCTCCTCATCTCACACTGCATTATGAATTTTCTATTATCTAATATTCTATGAAAATCATACTTTAATAGCTACATGGTATTGTGTGTTATTAAAAAACCATGAAACACATTCCCTAGTTTTTTTCCAATATTTTAAGGAATATCTTAAAAGTATTCAAATCCTTCTGTGCACTTCTGATATGTTTTGAATGAACCCCTAAAAACATATGTCTAGGTTCATTTGGAAGGCTGTAGCAGAATGACGTAGGCTAGACGCTTTACCAAGAAGAAATGTTTATCTCTCTCAGATCCAGAGACTGGAAATCCTCCTTAACGTTGTGGTCAAGACATGGTGGGCTTGGTCAGTCAAGCAAGGACCCACTTCCTCTTAACAGAGAGCAAGCACTTTCTTGGTGTGCACCTGCGTAATGGAAGAAGTGACTATAGCGTCGGCCTCATGACCCAATCACCTTCTAAAGGCTCCACTTACTAGTACCATCACCAATGACTGGGTCACTCCATCCGAAGACTGAAGGTGACCCAAAGGGGGCACTTCACAGCAGCCTGAGGCTCACCTATAAAGAGCTGTAGGAATTCCTACCTCCAGTAACCTTTAAGTTACCTGCCCGTTTGGGCATGCCCTCTTATATCAATTTATTTATGCCAGTGTAAAGCACCTGTCTGGTCTCTTTGCTGGCTGCGGGATTTGGTTGCTATTCCCTGTTCCAGCAGAGGATTGTGATCTGTGAGTCTACCCCTAAATAAATAACCCTCTATTACTCTCAATTCTGAGCTAATGTGGGATTTCTTTTAAGCGTCCTTCTTCAATAAAGAGCAGATAGGGAGTATCCCCAAATCAATTGTGTGTGTACGTGCGCATGCGTGTGTGTGTACCAGAAGTTAACCTTGGGTGTTTTTCTTTTTTTTTAAATTTATTTATTTATTTATTAAAGATTTCTGTCTCTTCCCTGCCACCGCCTCCCATTTCCCTTCCCCTCCCCCAATCAAGTCCTCCTCCCTCGTCAGCCCAAAGAGCAATCAGGGTTCCCTGCCCTGTGGGAAGTCCAAGGAACCCCCACCTCCATCCAGGTCTAGTAAGGTGAGCATCCAAACTGCCTAGGCTCCCCCAAAGCCAGTACGTGCAGTAGGATCAAAAACCCATTGCCATTGTTTTTGAGTTCTCAGTAGTCCTCATTAAGAGGCACTCACCTGATGTTTTTAAGCAGGGACTCTCAACAGGGCCTGGAGCGAACCCATTCAGCTAAGCCAGCTGCCCATGATGCCCAAGGATCCTCCCATCTCCACCACCTCAGTGTTGATGTTACAGGTGCATGCCACTGTGCCCAGATTCTTTATTTAATCCCAGATCCAGGGATTAAACTCGGGCCCTCCAGCTCTCCGAACTGCTCCACACTTGTATATTAAGGAAGATTTATTTTGACCTGAGAGAAAAAAAAACTTTACTAGAGAAATAATTATTTCCACCACATCTTCTTGTATGCCTACTAATGTGTATGAGCTCCACAAAACATTTTTAAGGGATCTGGAATTAGAGACCATTTAGGGTAAAGCCTGAGTAAGACTTCATACAATGTTCAACAACACCGTCAGTACTTAACATGCTTGGTATGAAACCTGCCTGACTGGGTGGATTTTCCTCATTTTGATCCCAGGCTGTGCATGAACTTAACTTACTGAGTCAGAGAGGAGCAGAGGAACACCTGTGACCACCGTGGCGGGAGCGATGGCGTTGTAGACACTGGTGCTCCTCCCTCTGACCTTCAGACCATTTAAACAGTGGGCTCTAGGAAATCGGAGCTTCCCCAGGAATCTCAAGCTAGGAGAAGAGAAAGACCGGCTCCTAGTGCCAGCCAGAGTTTGTCAGATCAGCTTGCAGGAGAAACTGGACCTGAGGCAACTGTGGGTCATGATGGGCAGGACCACACCTTGACCAGAGTGGCTTTGCTGCACCTCCTCTGGCCCTCTGCAAACCCAAACCTCCTGCTAGGACCCTGATGATGGACTTGGGGGTCACTGCACCTCTTTACCTGTCTTCTTTCTTTCCTTCATGGCCACACCCACAGCTGTAAATCCCGTCTCAGGTTTTCCTTGTTAGATCACCGTGCCACCAGTCACAGACGTAAACCAGGCCACACCCGCTCCAGTCTCTCCCTGGACGGAGCTGATAGAGCGCACTGTCCTTGCGGTCTCCCTCTTCCTCATAGCTCACTGCAGGCCTGTTCACTACCTTGGATCGCAGCTGCTCTTTGCAGCGTCCTCCTGACTTCTAGCGCATCCCCTGTCCTGTGGAACCTCTTACAGCACTGCTATGGAAACTAGGAAGCGCCGGAAACTCCCTTTGTTTCGCAGAATTGAAGTCCCTCTACCTCCCAGGTCCCAACTCCTTCTGGCCCCCACTGCTCTGCTGTTACCTACCATATGATACACTAACTCTTCCAATCTGGGAACTGTAGAATCTGTCAGGAGACCCATCATGCCACACATGGCTGCTATCTCTCCTGCTCTTTCTCACTTCAGGGTCTCATTGTGACTGCCTATGCCCATGGTCTCATAACTCCCCATCTGATTCTTTTCTGGGAAGTTCAAACGTGTCTCTTGGCTTGACCTCTGAGGTTGGGTAGTCAAGCCTCGGTGGTAGGGTTGCCAGGGCCCAGGCTCTGATCCTAGAAATTCTAGTGACACTAACAACAGACTTTTTCCCCTTTAAAAATAGCTGTGGATCTCAGCAGTCTTCATAGTAGCCGGAGCCCATGGCAGTCGGATGTGGGAGGTTCCATCCACTCTGAGAACATTACCATCCCGTTGTTCCAACGCGAGGATTATTAGCCAGCTAGTTTGTAGAATTAGTCAATTGTGCAGGAGGGGTAGGAAGGCAAAGGCATGCTGTAGGGCATTCAGTTCACTTGTTAGGGAGCAGGAGACCCGGCGTCTCTACCAGCAGAACCATGATCACAAGACGAGAAGCATAGGGCCAGGCGTGGGGATGGGGGGAAAGCCTGTCAGGACTGGGTAATGGGAGACATGGACTGGGCTGCCTCCACCCAGAAGCACCCTGGCTAAACCTAGATAACAGCAATCCACACACGCCTGGATTGGCAGTCTGCTCCTCCTCTCCTTCACAGGATTGAATAGTCACTTTCTGTCCTTGACCCAAATGGGGTGTCCACTTTGAAGAGTCGCTGTGATGGTTGACATGCCCCGAGAGAGGTGGGAACCTTTGGTAAAGGCTCAGGTGCATCATCAGGTACACTTAAGGGATACTATTAACAAAGGCAAAATAGCGGTGACCAGAAGGCCAGCAGCACCAGCATGAGACCTGCCTCACGGCCCTCAATCTATCCTGTGTACAAAGTCTTAGCCAGGCCCCAGAAGGCTGGATTCTCCCTCACTTCCACCTCCCTAGTTGCCCAGTGCTTGGCGGGAAACAGGTGAATTGTTGGAATACTCCCTGAGGGAGGGCTGACAAGGGTGTGGTAGCTTGCTCCTTTTAGTTGGGTAGACGAAGGGTTTGGTTTATTTCAGGGACGATATAACAGGAGTTGTATCTATCTCAGGTCTCAGGGAAGGGGGAACAGATATGGTTGATAGATTATTCTATCCACAGAATCTGGAACAGAGCTCTGCAAACCGGCTTCTCTTATTGAGAACTGCCGGGAAGTGGAGGGTTCGGAACACTCAGAGGTAGCTCTCCTCGGCTACTCAGCTCTCTGAACACTGCAGATGGATGATGGGGGACTGCTATAACTTCAGTCACCAGCCACACTGCGTGGTTTTTTTTAAAGGGTTTTTGTTTTGTTGGCTCTAGAGTTACCTCGGCAAGAGGGATGTGAGCGTGGGAGGTGGTGACATTCCACGCTGTGTGTATTTCTGTATGGATGTGGAAAGTGGGCAGCTGGGGTTGAAAAAGCTGTCATTGCCTTCTCCCTGGGTGGGAGTCGTTTGGGTGGCTGCCGTGTGGAAGCAGATTCTCTGAAGCAACCTAATATTAAGCCCTTTTAACAGGACACAGTGTATTTTCTCCAACACCTTCTATCTTTTCAACTAGTCCTGGGGATCAAAGAGCACGGTATATTTCATCTTTTATCGTTTGTTTCTTGCTTTATTCTATATAATAAAACCTTTATTTCCCAGGTTTTCCCCTGCCAGACAGTAATAGTTGTCTTTGCTGATCCCTGCTTTGTAAAAAGCTCTCTATCTCAGAAGTAAGATGGCACAATTGAGAAGGGCTGTTGGGCTTCTTATCTTTAATCTACCCTGCTCCCAAATGTGCAGAACTGCACATTTAAAAAAAAAAAAGCCCACATACTCCTGGAGGCTGTGAGAAGGACCAGGATGTAGCGCTTGTCTTCCAGGAAGACGGGAAAGATGGAAAGCATCGTGATGGTGTGGAAGGGGTATCCAGAAAGAGCCTCGAAGACAATGGCAATTTTTATTTCTGGGTAAAATTTGGACGATGGGCGTTGTACTTTGAATGTTACCTGTCCCCTTGTGTCTTTTATTAATGTGTTGTCAATGGCCGGTGGCACTGCTGGGGAGGCTGTGGCACATTCAGGAGATGGAGCCTTGCTGGCGGAAGTGAGTAGCTAGAGGTGGGCCTTGGGACTTAAAAGTCCAGCCCCATTTCCTGTGGATGCGCTGCTTCAGACTGAGGTATTTATCAACCTAGTTATGTGAGGAGTAACTGGGGAGTGCTCTTCACTAAAAAGTTATTAATTATTTCTGTTTATATGCATCCATTCTGATGGTGTGCAGTGACATCACCACCAATGCATCCATTCTGATAGCTGTGGAGTGACATCACCGCCAATGTTGCCGTTTGATGGCTGAGCAGTGACGTCACCATTGGACTTTAACTTGCTTCCTTAGCGACTAATGAAGTGGAGCTGTCTTCACTAGCATAGCATCTTCTGTATAACCTGTCCGCTGAAATATTTGCTCACATCTTGGACAATATTTGATCTATTTTTAAAATAAATTATGTGGTTTTCCATTTTATGTACACAAATTAAATTCTGAGTCAGTCACTGCAGAAAGTAGATTTACATGGGGGTTGTTTTGTGGCCTGCTTATGTGCATGAAGTCCTTTCTAGACCATTCTGTTGAGTTGCTTCTGAACGCAGTCCTTCCACTAAGTGTTCATTTCAGCTTCCGTGTTTCCCGACTCTCAACCATTCGCTCGGTCCTTCTGACCTCTGTTTCTTGGGAGAGACTGTGCAGAGTATTTCACCTGATGTGGTGGAGCCTTGGTGGCTGGGGCAGCTTGTTGGGTTGCAGTGGGAGCTTCAGGTTGCTGCTCTGCAACCTTCAAAACAGCTGGGGACTAAGCATCAAAGACAAGCCAGAGGGGACATTTCAGATTCAAGCCAGGACAGGCTTGGAAAGGGACACGAGCTTGTCTCTTTGGGAGACTAAGGAGTGGTTTGAAGGCAGCGGTCAATCATCCTGGATTAGATACCTGTTAGAAAGCAAGGATGCTGCTATACATGGGTGTCCCATATTCTTCTATCTGAAAGGGAGGAGGACTATGGCTCACACTGTAACTCATACAGAGGTGGCAGCTGCTCTTGCTGGGGGAGGGGAAGGTGACACAGAAACATGTGAGCATCTGTTGCCAGTACTGGGCTCATGACTGTGTCGCTGGGTTCATGATCGCAGAGTGACTTCACTTCAGGGTGGCGACTTGTGAAAGCCCTCACTATCTCACGGCCAGCACAGGACATTGTGATCTGGGGGTGAGCGCCAAGTCAGCTGTGAACACTATGACAGGCTAATCGCTGTCATAGCTGCTTTTGTTATTCTCTTTTAAAAAGTGTGGATTTAGTACAGAGGATGGCACAATGGGGTCAATGTTCCATTTTTCTAAGTAGAGAACATGTCTGTCTGATTCAGATAAATGCCTTGAAGATAAAGGCATACCATGCCCACCTATGTTCTTGACCACCCGTACAGCTTAGCACAGGGGTTCCTGGTTCTCCCCTAAGAGATAATGTGGTCTCTTCCCTGTGGTCAAGTCTCCCCTTCTGCACTGTCGCCTTCATGAAATGACAGTGTCCTTTAGAGTCTATGAAGCCATGGAACTGTCAAGGCAGGTGTTGTAGGAAGGTTCTCAGGCAGACCTCATCTTTGCAAAGCCTGATAAAACCCAAACCAGGTGACCTTTACTGTGTGAAACGTCACCCACCTCTGACCTGCTCACGTGGCAGGCAGGGATCAGAGTCCAGAGGGCACCTGCTGAGATTCCCAGGTTCTTGTGTCCTGGAACAAAGAGTTAGGCCAGAGGCATGTGTGTCGTGGTAGAAATACAGTTCGTTAACAAATAAGAAAGCTCTCCCCAGAAGAAGGCAATGCTAGGTTTCAGAGTAGACTGTGACTTGGGACCCAGGACCCACAGAGGCCGTCACCTCTCACAGAAACGGACAGACTGACAGACACTATCTGTGAATCTGGGATGGTCATTGGGTTTCAGGGTCTCTAACCTGGGGGAGTGAGTTCATAGTGAAGGGGATATTGGCAGACACATGTCTTGCTCCCCACCTCTTCCCTGCCTCCTGCCTGGAAATCGAGAGCCTATCACTGGCTTGTGCTCTGACGCCTCCCCTGTCCACAGAAAGCTGAGAAGAGACACCCCCATTTCTGTTATCTGTGTTCTGATTCCTTTCCTAAAGCCCCCCATCATACTGCTTTCTGTTTGTCTGTCTGTGACATAATGACACTTCTAATAAACTCCATACTCATAACAATCCACCTCAGAGACCAGGCAGTGATGGAACACGCTTTTAATCCCAGCACTCAGGAGGCAGAGGTAGGTGGATCTCTGTGAGTTCGAGGTCAGTCTGGTCTGCAAGAGCGAGTTCCAGGACAGGCTCCAAAACCAAAACCAAACAAACAAATAAAAGACAAACAACAAATAAAACAATCCACCTCAGTGTCCCCAGGAGCCCCGATCTGAGACCTTTTGGAAGAACAGCAAGTGTGGTGACCTTGGAGCCCTCTCTCCAACCCTGGCAGAGCCTTTTCCACCCCCTTGAAGCTGCTGCCATGAAGTGGGCTGTGCATGCAATTCTTCTAACCAGTGGCGATGAGCTCTGGGAAAACAGGGGTGGTGGGGGGAGCTGGGAACTGTCTTCATGCTGGGGGGTGGGGGGGCTTTTAGACAGGAGCTTTTGTGGCAGACAATTCAGGGAAGTGGAAAAGCTGGGACACTATTTCCAAGACTTCTGGGATGTCTTCCTTTGTCCTTCCCATCACTCCTGCCCCTGGTGGACCGTCTTCTTCAACACTCTGAGCGCTCTTTCTTCTCTTACTGCCCCCAACGAAGAATCCCCACTCGCCCGTGGTCTGACGGCGTCCTGCACAGTGGGCCTGCCTTTCATGTCATCCAGTTACGGTCAATATCATGTAAACTGAGTCCCTTTGGAGAGGGATTATCTTTTGCGACAATTATTTCCTGATAAAATGGAACCAGTGGCGTCAGTCAGCCTACCCTTTAGTCTTTTTTCCTTCTTCCCTGCTCTCTCTTACTGAATGCAAACGCAATCCCTGGAGGTGTCACAGCCTTTCAATAAACAATCAAAAGTCAAAGTTCAGCAATAGAGGAGCAGGGTGACCCTGGGAACCCAGATCCTTGCTGACCATCCCAGAGCCTGCGCTAGTCCTAGGTTGACACTGCTGAAGAAAAATAGACCGACCCCTGCAAGACCTCATTGTTAGGGTTCTTTTCCTTGGATGTCCGGTGGGAACCAAACCCCCTCTCTTGTCCTTGTCTCTGGAATTGCATGATTTGTTTTTCTGGCCTCGGAGCTTCTGCTCAATGCCGTAGGGACGTCTGAGAAACCACAGCGCCACCACATTTACTCATTGTCTTCAGCATTCATTTTGCTAATCTAAATGAGATAATTTTAGAGAATAAATGGGTTGAATGACAGCCGAAATATTAGCAAGCCTTTGAGGCATCTCATCTTCATGATTTCCACTTAGGGACAGCAGAGACATTCGCTAAACATTGTCCCAGCACCTGACTCTACGGAGCGAAAAGCTCAATGCTAATATTGAAAGAATTGTAATAAGTGCTTGAAAGTGACTTGGAGAAAATTGAAAATTCAATTCTGTGTTGATGATCCGGTTGTAAGTTACAATATCGGAGGCATTTAATATAAAGTACCGGTGATTTGTCATTTGGGGAACCAGGGAAATGTCTTCTGAAATGAGAACAGTACAGTGTGGCCCAGGACTTAATACGTTTATGAAAGTTTATTAATGAAGTTCATTCAGTGTGATAGACCACCTGAGAATTTGAAATGAATCTCAACAATTATTTACCGAGTAAATGCCCAGAAATATCAGGGGAATTGGTGCAACAGTCACACATCTAGCTGCCCACTGAGATGCATTGTGTCTCAGCATCCTTTCTGCAACTGTAACCTGGGTCACATTGGTCCTCCATTTCATAGACAAAGTTTCCTGGCCTGATGAGATACGAGCAGGCCACAGACAGGGGCAGGCACCAACGCCTTCCCTTGACCACCATGATAGACTGTGTCCCTCGAGACAAAATAAATCCTTTCTCCCTCAAGCTGCCTGGAAACCTGAGTTTAATCCCCATACCCTGTAAGACGGAAGGAGAGAACCAAGTCCACCAAATTGCCCTCTGATATCCACATGTGGTAAGCCATGACACATGACTGTCTATCTCACCACACATTGCTTACTATTAATAATAATAAGAGGTAAGGTAACTTATGCAATCATATTTAATTAAATGTCACTTTTGTTGGGAGAGATACACACTACTAGCAGGTCGACTGGTACTTCCAGTGCCCTGCTCGCTCCTGGCTTTTTTGTTGTCGTTGTTTGGATATAAGGGACATTTTATGACTCATGCTACACCAACACAGCCTAAAGAAAGTGAATAAATAAATAAATAAATATAAATAAATAAATGGGCCACAGGTAGAAACAACAGAGCATCCTGTTTGCTAGCTGGGGACAGGCATTTAGGCAGTGGGCAGGAAGCACCAAGGAGCACCCAGTGATGGTGGGCAGCCTCCTGCCTCAGCATTCACATGGAAATCCATCCTTCACCATAGCTAGGAAATCCCTCACCTCATGCTGCACAGGGAACACAATGTACGGGTGATCATTTTGGACCTCTGCCAACTTGCAATGCTGATAAAGAATTTAATTTAAGGAGCTTAGCTAATTACATCATTAGCCAGTGTGAGAAAACTCTTAATGAGACAAATATTTTGGATCAGGGATTTCAAGAGCATTTTATGATGCTTTTAATTAGAACGGAACTAGGGGATGTGTCTCCGTTTGCAGCTTCCTCCACGTTCAGCATGGTAGAACTTGCTGGTGGTGGCAGCAAGTGTCCTCCTGGGCCATAGAGAAGGTCTGGGAGCCAAGACAATTGATTGTGGCACTTGCTCTTTAGATACCAGGTACTGTGCCCTGTGGACACCTCATTAATCTGGGATGGGAAGGAGCTGTCCATGGTCCAATAAAGTAGAGCGTTCTCTGCCACTGCAGAAAAACTGGCAAATGAGCTTCTCCAGGAAAACCCAGCGCTAGGAAAACATGAGCATTGTGTGAGCATGCCTGCACATGCATTCACACATGAATGTGTGTGTGTGTGAGAGAGAGAGCACCTGCACATGCATGCATTAATACGCGCGCGCGCGCGCGTGCGTGTGTGTGTGTGTGTGTGTGTGTGTGTGTGTCAAGGCCAGAAGTTATCTGTGATAACTTTTGAATGCCAACTTACCATAACTTAGAGTCACCTGGGAAGAAAGTCTCAAGTGAGGAATTACCTAGATGAGTTTGGTCTGTGGGCATGTTTTGGGGGGATTGTCTTGGTTGCTAAGCGACACTATGATGGGAATTACTGAGTACCAGCCTGGCTTGGGAATGGGCTCTGAGGGGTAGAACTAACTGACTTACATACGTATTTCCTGCGTGTTTCTTTATTTCTTGGGGGAAGATGAACATAGGGCAAGACTAAGGGTAGGGCATCAAACCTAAGAGTAAGGGATACGGCATAAGGGTTTTAAAAAAAAGGTAAAGAGGGCAAAACAGTCATCTTCCCCGAGCTTTCAGTTTACACAGGCATACAGAAAAGTTAACAATCCCATAGGCAGTAACATAGTATCAAGCATGCATTTTCAGAGTCACAAGAAACCAGTGGATCTGGCAAAAAGGCACCTTTTGTCTCAGAGGGGGCGTGGCTGTGAGGTTTCCCTGCTGTTGGGAGGGTTTCCTTGTTGCTCTCCTTCTTGCTATCACCAAATGCTTTCCTTGTTGCTATCACCAAACACACGACAAGAAACAATTTAAATGAGAGAGTTGGTTATCTTGGTGTAGGTTGAAGGGGACACGGTCCATGGGGAGAAGTCACAGTGAAGGGAGCCCGAAGCAGCTGCTCATGTGGCTTTAGCATTCAGGAATCAGAAAAATGAGCAGGAAGTAGAACCCGACTGTCAAGTCTCAAAGCCCGCCTCCGGTGATCACCTCCTCCAGCAAGCCCAACCTCCTCAAGATTCCACAGTCTGTCACAAAGATGCCATCAGCTGGGACCAAGTAGAGGGGCTTTTCCCATCCAATCCACAGCGCGTTCTTTTCCTAAAGAATGTTCATCCCCGCCACCAGGATTTTTACTCTTCCCAGTCCATCTTCGTGATTGTATTTTCTTGTATTTTTCTACACTCAAGAACTGTTCCATTTTCAAGTTCTCTCTGTTTGTTTTCCACGTAAAGAACCAGAAACTTCCATCTGGGAAAATGAGCCTCGCACTCCTCTCCCCTCCCCAACTTATTAGCACTCCAGCTCTGCAGCTGTGCTAAGAAGGCTGCTGTGCTCTTCCTGGAGCCCCGATGTGTCAAGGTAAGCTCGGGGCCTCTGTCAGGAAGGCTTGATGCCTGGGCAGGGAGAGCTGCATCTTTGCCAAGCTATCCGAAACTTTTCCAGCCAGATTCATGCTGGGAGCTGGCTGGGGAAAAGCTGTAGGGGACCTGTCCTTGGGAAGCTCATGGCCATCTGATGCCGGCGTGTTCCAGGGAACCTCAGGTGCAGAGCCCGGCACCACCTGGTCCTCACAGGAAAAGCCCTTGCTTGCTGGGAGCAGATCCAATGGCTTGTCCTTGTCCCCCTTTCTGTGGCTGCCTTGCCAGGCACACAGGAAAGGATGCACAGGGACCAGAAGGGCAGAAAGAAACATCCCACCATCCCACATCCACAGATGCTCGTGAGTCACTGGAAATGCCTGTGGGAGAACCAGCTGGTTCTATCATGGTAGCTCACGCTGGGAGTAATGCTGTGTCCTCCGGTTGACAACTCTGGCCCAGAACAGCCGAACCAGATGGTGGTTGCTGCTACTGAGAGAGAGAGAGAGAGAGAGAGAGAGAGAGAGAGAGAGAGAGAGAGAGAGAGAACCTGATATAAGCGTGGTGGCACATGCTTGTAATCCCAACACTGGGGAGGTACAGAAAAAAGGGTCTTGAATTTGAGATCAGACATTGTTCATAAAAAATAGATAGATAGATAGATAGATAGATAGATAGATAGATAGATAGATAGATGAAAGTGTTTCACTGTGGGCCCTAGATATCACAGATTCATAAAAACATACATGTGCCCATAGCATGCCAGCAATGTGAAGCTGAGGGACAAGAGAATAAATGGTGAACAGAGGTGATGGGGGAAGTAGTGGGGCCTGGGGACTATGCTCAAAGCATGCTCCACCCTCATGAAAATGGCCTTCTGTAACCCTGTATAACAAAAAGGAAGATGGAGATGTTTAAAGAAACATGTGGCTAGCGCTAAGAAATGAAAAACTATTGAGCTCCAAATTCAAGCCAGCCAGCCCTTCTGAGACAGTGGACACTGTCTCTGTTCTTGATACTAAAGAGTTACTATGTTTATGTGTGCTGAAACACGGATACCAGAAAGGTGGCTCAGTCATTAAGAGCACTTCCCAACCTTCCAGTTCACTGCCTGTAGCTCCAGCTTCAGGGAATGTGATGTGGTCATCTTCAAAAAATGTGTATGTGTCCTCTCGTGTGTGTGTGTGTGTGTGTGTGTGTGTGTGTGTGTGTGTGTTTTCATACACTCTAACACATAAACAAGTGAAAATAAAATAAATCTTAAAAAATTAAAGGAATACAGATATTTTGTTACATTACCCAAGGAAGGAAAAGACGGTTCCTTCACTAAACTCCGCACCCTGCCAGAGTTCGTGAGCTCCCTGGCCAGTTCCTTGCAGAGTTCCCAGAAGGGACCCATCCTGAGGGAAGGGAGGCTTTTGCAGAACTGCTGTCCTGAGGCTCTTCCCCTTCACCCAAGCCTGGTTTCTCTCTGCCGCATCAAAGGCCCCTCTGGTGTCAGATTTGAAGCATGACCATAATTTCTGAAATGAGCTTTTCAATAGCCCAGAAGGGATGCTTTCTGTAACCTCAAAAACAAAAAACAAACAAACAAAAGCAACATTGAAAGAGAGGAGTGAGGCACACAAACCATTTCCATCTTGCAACTCCCCTTTCACCCTGAATGCCAAAGTCGTGTTTCCTGCTCACCCAGCATAGGCTGCTAATGTCCTCACAGGTCAACCGGAGGTGACGGGAGCACATTCTTCCTTTACCGCACAGAACCTCAGTCATGGCTGTGGGGAGACTAGAAGGGCATCAAGCAGTTCTGAGTGGAAAATGCCTCTCAGGGCAGCACCATTTACATTTTCCCCTAATGAAGTCGGCGGTGACTGTCAGGAAAATTGTATTAGACGCTCGTTAAAGAGCCAGGGCAGCCGGACTTTTCCTCCGGGGCCTAAAAAATATTAGGGATTTCTTTTTTCTTTTTGCAAGTCAGACCACAGAGCAAGAGTTAAGCAGCAAGCAGTCATTAGAGCTGCACCGGCTCGCTCAATCAGACCGCCACCCCGTGGACTTCAGCAGGGCACGAGATAGAACTTGGCATCTTTGGCAACAAGGACAGGATCGATCCGCTCTGTAGAGTCCCAGGCAGCGAATCGATACCAGCTTCAGAGGCTCCATTGCCACCCCTGGAAATTATTCCCGGCACAGAGGCAGCCACCAGGAGCTGTGGATTCCCACATTGCCAGCGTTGGAGAAGCATTTCTGGGGTGTGAGATTGGTGAGATAAGTAGCCAGATGAGATAGCACCATCAAACTAAGGTATGGGATTTGAACTTGTCCACGGTGGTCCCTGCTGCCGGTTCTGTCAAATTCACACAGGAGTGGCTGGACAGATGCCTCCGTGGGCAAAGTGCCTGCTGCATGAGCGTGAGGACTGATATTTGACCTCAGCACCCGTGTAGAGAGCATTTGTAATCCCAGGGCTGAGGTGAGAGGGAGCAGAAACAGGAGGTCCCTGAGGCTCTAGATGAATCAGGAAACATTGGTTCAGTGAGAGAAGTCAGTGTGAAAAAGCATGAGCACACGCATACCTACACACGGAATTCACACAGAAGCACCAAGTGTCCAAGTTCAATACTTGAAGACAGACCCTTAGATTTAATATAATTGTATGCTTGCTTGCTGATTGAAGCCTAATGTGTAAATTGTCGTTATTTTTTGTTTTGTTTTGTTTTTGTAAAAAGGTACCCAGCGACACCTGCCCCTCTCAATGTCATTAAACCCTTTTGTGAACCACTGAGACCTCTTGACGGTCTTAACCTGTGCACAATGCAGAGCCATCCACTCAGGCATGGGTGACCTAGGAGAGGCAGAATCTCCAGAGAACACTGACTCCCCCCACCCAGGAACCATCAACAGCTCCTCTCTAGGGGTGGGGTTTTGTAAACTCCTCCCTACTCCATGCTGGGATTTTTGGCTGACTTGATCTTGTGTAATTCTCATGCCTAAAAGCCGCAGCTGTGAGTTCGGGTGCACAGCTGCCCTGTCAGGCACAGAAGATCCCCCCCACCCCCCCACCCCCGGCTCCAACTCTCACCATGGTCTTCTCCCTCCCTTTCCCACAATGATCCTAGAGCCTTTGGTGGTTAGGAATGCAATGCAGGCCTCACCAGGCAGGGCCAAACACTCTTATCTTCTGCACCTTACGCAGTTTTGTCTTTCTAAATCAGTTGCTATCTTGGTTGGGTGTTTTCTTCTGTTTTTTTAGTCTATCTGCTTGGGGAATTCTAAGCTATGTAAATATTCTAGTTGAAAGAGTTCAACAAGAGACAATTATTGTGAGCTCTTCAAACAACAGGGGACGTTCTGAATGTGGTGACATCAGCGGTCCTCAGGACAACCTTTCAGGGAGGATGTGGAGAACCACTGGCTTTTTCTTTTACCTTCTTTTTCTTTTGTTTATTTATTTATTTATTTTTTACCAACTGTCTGGCATCCCACTAGGGGCATGTTTTTTTATTGTGATGCACAGGTTTGGTTGCCTTTCCTTCCTTCTTCATTTTGGAGCTCCATGGAGGGATGCGATAGAGTCAGGGCCCCAGTGGACCCGCAGGTCTGAGCAGCTTTGGCTCCAAGTGATGCTCTAAGTGTGGGCTGGCCATCAGTCCCACTTGCCCAGGAGCCTGTGGTGGCATGATGACTAACGTTGGGTGGAATCCAACTTGATGGCATCTAGAATCACCCACAAGAGGAGCCTCTGGATGTGTCTGTGAGAGCATTTCCAGGAAGAATTAACTGAGCAGAGGAGGCCCACAGAGGGCAGCACCTTCCAGCAGTAGCCCAGATACAAAGGTCTGAGGGGAAGTCAGTGCTGCCTGCCTGCCTGCCTGCCTGTCTTTGCGACTTGTTGCCAAGTGCATCCACCCTGCAGCCATTGCTGCCACTCTTCCTTGACAGCAGGACCCAACTCCTTTGGTCTTCCCACACGGACTGAAGACCGTGGCTCTCTAGGATCCCCCAGGCCTTCAGGACAGATTGGGTCTTAGGAGGTGAGGCATCTGGGCTTCTGGTCTAGGCAGCTACTGGGTTTACAACTTCTCCAGTGTGTAGACTTCCCAGCCTGTATCATGTAAGCCAGTCTAATAAAGATCCTTTGTGATATACATTCATTCTCTCGATCATATTCCTCCAGAGAACTCCAACTAATGCAAGTGGGTTACAGCACCCAGCACCTCCTATAGGGAGACTGCGTGCGCCTGTGAGATGAAGACAGTGGGCACACACACAGCCACTCCTCGTTAAGCCCAGGACACCCGCTCCTTTGTTCAAAGCCTTGGAGTGGACAGACTGAAGGCTTGGTGCTCCCTCTGACCTCCCCTTCCTCTTTCTTCCATTCCAGGCCTTGTTTCTGTCTTAATGTAATCAGCCTTGCTTCCCTGGAACCTGGGTACAGCCTCTTCTTGGCTGAAGGTCCTTTCTTTTGCCCTTTGGGTTACAGGAGCCATTGTGGTCTCTGTGTAGCGTGAAATCAGCCTGCAGTTGCATCTGAGCACAAAGGGAGAGAAAGGTTTTTATTGAATCTGTTTTCCATAAGCCTGTTATTAAAAACTCGGCTTCCAGACCCCAGGGCAAATCAGCTGCCAGGGCAAGCCCATGCAAAACAGCTTTGGGTGCTAATTGTAGCATCTCTTTCCCCCTGGACCTGTCCCCAGTACACTGCGTGATTAGATAAAACAGCCAGTGGACTTTCCTTACCATGCTTTCTCGTGCTGAAAAATAGATTGAGTTTCAGCTGGGTATCACCATGGAGAAGTGATGGCCTCTGGTGTCAGGGGGAAGGATACTTACAAATCTAAGATTTCAGCATCTAAGTCGGAAATTACAGCAAAGAGAAGCAGTCTATAAATGAAGCAAAGCTATGGGTGTCATGTCTGCAGATATCAGTTGCAAATAGAATCTTGGTTGGGGTGGGACCCCCTCTCAGTGCCAGGACCCCATCTGACTTGAGCCTGTGTAGGTCCTATGCATGCTGCCACAGTCTCTGTGAGTTCTTCTGTGCACCCACCCTGCTGTGTCTGGAAGACCCTGTTTCCTTGGGGCCACCAACCACCCCTGGCCTTTATAACTTTCTGTCTCTTCTACATAAATCTCTGAACCTTAGGGGAAGGGGTTTGATGAAGATAACCCATTTAGGACTGAGTGTTCCAAAGTCTCTCTCTGCACACTGTATGGTTATGGGTCCCTGTATTAATTCCCATCTACAGCAAGAAGAGGCTTCTCTGATGAGGGCTGAGCAAGGCACTGATCTGTGAGTATAGGAGTGTGTCATTGGGAGTCATTTGATTGCTATGCTCCTTTAGTAATAGTATAGTTAGTAATATATATATATATGTAATATATATATATATATTACTATATAATAGTAATAGGTTTTCCCTATGCATGTGCCTGGGTAGGCTCAGGTTCTTGGCAACATTAGCAATGCCATGCATGGGTTCTATTTTGTGAAGTGGGCCTTAAATCCAATCAATTAAGTGATAAAACTTGTTTCGCTGTTGCACCAGTATAACACACATGCAGGCCTCTATATTGCTGGTGTGGTTTGTAGCTGGATGATAACGGTTGTTATCTTTCTCCTCTAGTGACACACAGAGTACCTTCATGCCCTGAATGCTAGTAAGTAGGGGAAGTTTCTAGTTGGGTACCAGCGTGTCTTTTCCATATTCATTGGCATAAGCAAATGCTCTCTTTAGCCTTGGTAATCCCGTGATGTCTGGGAGGGGTTCCACAGGACCCTTTGACCAAGGTCTCCACAGGATGTAACCAATTCCCAGCACTGGAAGTTTCCCTTGGTGTCAGCCGCAATCAACAACAGAGTCAGCTCAATCAGCTGCTGGTGGTGTGGCCCTAGCTGCTGGGCACTGAGTGGCGTGCAGTCTACACTCAAGTAACACACCTACTCAAATGTAAAATCTAATGCGTTTGGACAAACAGATACATCCTTGCATGCTCTGTCCAAACAAATGCAGAGAACATGGCTGCTATTTGGGCTACTTCCCAGTCGAACCCTACACCACATGCAGCCGCAATGTGACTCAGAGGACCTGTAGCTCCCTTCCTGCAGGCCAAACCCAGAGTGCAATTCTCTCTGCGTGAGCTCTGTCTCCACTGTCGCTGCTCATAAGGGAAGGCGGCGTCTTCCCTCCCAGCAAGTGAACATTTATCTCCTTTGTTTTCCTGCCGCAGCTGGCTCCGCTAGATCACACGAGCGAAAGTGAGGGCGCACAGGCTTCTCTTGTTAGTGATCCAGCGCTCCCGGACCCAGGCTCTCGTGCTAACTGACCTGATGTGGGCTGAAGGTTTTGTGAAATTGCCCCTCTGAGGGTAGAGGCAGTTCCCTTGTTCTCCTAATTTGTTCCAGTTTTCGTGTTATATCCATAAATTGTCAACACGGAAAAGAAACAAGAAAGAAAAAGTACGTCTTCAAGGATAAGAAGCGATTTGGGGATGAAACGGTTTAAAGCTGAGCTGTAGGCCCACAGGTGTTCCCGAGAGGGAAGGGGATGGAAACGCCTAGTCCTTGGGGAATCCTAATTGACCAGGAGCTTGGGGCATGTCCAGTAAGCTTCTCGTCCTGTGTATATTTAAGTCATACAACAAATAGTAAGTGTAGCTTTAAAGCTGTGTATCTCAGGGCTGAGGCCACAGCTCAGCTGGTAAAGAGCTTGCCTTGGAAACACAAGGACCTGTGTTCATCCCTCAGAATCCACATTTCAAAAACCCATGCCTGGTCATGCACGCTCTCGTAATTCCAGACAGGTGGAGACAGCTCTGAGGTTTGTTGGCCAGCTGGGCTAGCCCTGCTTGATTTGTTCCAGGCCAATGGGAGTCCTGTCGCAAAAACCAACCTGGATGAACCCTGAACAACAAACCCTGAGGTTGTCCTTAGACCTCCACATAAGCGTATACACCCCTCCTTCCTCTTCCTCTCCCTGTGGGTCACCCCTATACACTCATCCCTCTAGAGAACCCTGATGTGAAGGGGAGCACTTTCAGCTAGTGTCTGCAGAGGGGTAGCATGCTCTATTTGAGACATTTTGGTTCACTTCTGCCTCCACTGAGTACAAAGGCTGGAGACCTGACCCCACGTACAGTTTAGCCTCCTCGGGTATCTGTCTGCTGCAGATGCTCAGCTGAGCTCCGCTTGTGAGTGCTGAACTCCTGCACAGGTGCTGCTGCGTTCCCTGCTTCCCCCCCCACCACAACACACACACCTTCCCAAGTCCTGCTGTCCTCCAGCCTTCTAAGGGTGATTGCAGCTGGTTCTCCACACAAGTCCTTTTGCTCCTTTGTCACGTGTATTTGGCGCCACCTTGTGGACAGGAAGCATAAAACCCACAGGCTTGGTTCCCAGTTACTACTGTTGTTCTGGGATACTGTGGACTGGAGACTTCCAGACACAGCTGGCACTTGCAGGCTACTGGGGCTGGGTTTTGAGGCTTTTTATCCTGACTCTGCTCCCCTCCACTGCCATGATGCCCAGCGTCTCCAAGCTGCCTCTGCCGCAAGTTGAGCCACAATGGCCCCATACCTTTCTTTACCTCTGAAGGACTGCATCCCTCAGCGAGACGAATGAGAACACCTCCCTTGGGGTGCTCCAGTTTGTTCACAGTGACAAAGTATTGAACAGCCATACCCTCTGGTTTTAGCGTCAGGGAAATATAGAGAAGGTGTCATAGTACAGTTTCTTTATGTTTCAGAAGGAGGAAGAAGGGGAACAGAGGTTAGGGAGCAGGGTCACAGTTCCCTATCCTGGGGTTGGCACTGGCCCTTGGCATTTGAGGGTCAGGTAGAACCCCCTTTTAGCTCTCGGACTATTGAAACTGCAGACCCCCAAGAAATTGAAGTTTCCCCCCAGGGATCCCAAGCCAGGGAAGCACCAGCTAGAGTAGTGTGTCACCCCGAAAGGGCTTTCACACGGTCCTATTAACTGCCATACCACTTTGCAGGGGATCCTGGAGCCCAGACACTGGCGGACCAATGTTAAGTAAGACAGCACCTTGACCAGGCTTCCTTAGTTACTCACATCTCTTGCCCCGTATTAAAACCTGAGCATCTCGTCAGTGCCCTGAAGATGGGCTTGGGGATCACCGTACCTTGTCTTTATTTACTCCACTTCTCAATGTGGCTGCAGTGACTAACCCCCCTCCCCCTTCCCTATTGTTGCTGATCTGTCTCTACACTTGGAGTATTGAGGAAGGGTGGCTGAGTCTGGCCAGGGCAGCCAGGACCATCCTTGCCCCTTGCACCACCTGCTGCATCTGTTTCAGCTCTCTCCTATCCCCCCCCCCCTTGCTGGAAGAGCTGGTGGCATTGTCTGGGCTTTCCTTCTGCTGTTCACATAGCCCTCATGCTGCCAACAGGGCACTGTCATTGGCTGGGTTTGTGGCTCCATGTGCTGAGCTTGCCCCCAGCACTTCAGCAAGTGTCCGTGGCCGGCTATGCATCCTCACAGAGGCAAACAGACCGCTGAGGTGGAACCAGTTCAGATTTAAGGGTGCTTTTGAAGATGGGATTATGACATGGGCACATACAAAATAACAACCATGTTGGGGCCCAGAAGGAAGGAAACCCATCTAGGGAGACGGCTCAGTCAACAATGCCTACTATGTATGCATGAGGGCCTGAGTTCAGTTCTCAGCCCCCACATCACACAAAGCTGGGCACAGCAGTGCTTGTGTGTGCACTCAGTGCTGGGAAAGCAGAGAGAGGATCTCTGGGGCTCGCTGGCCAGCCAAGCTAACTGACTCAGAGAGCCCCAGGTTCCATGAGAGAGACTGACTCAAAAAATAAGTTAGAGACAGAATGACCTAACGTTGAACTCTGACCTCCACACGTGTGTGCATACATGCTTGTGAACCTACAAATACACACACATACAGAGAGAGAGAAAGAGAGAGAGAGAGAGAGAGAGAGAGAGAGAGAGAGAGAGAACTATCTGCAAACCAACAAGAGAAGCCTCTAATGATGCAAACTACCCTTGCCTTGACCTTGGACCTCTCCTTGACCTTGGACCTCCTACCTTGATCCTTTCCTTGACCTTTCAACCTGAACTGTGTCCTCCATTCTTCCTTAGGTCTGCAGCCTGCCCTGCAGAACTCAGTCTTGGCCGTCTCTGCTATGCCACGAGCCAATTTCCTAGAAACGTCTCTACTTAGATGCCTATCCTGTTGGCCTCCTCTCTGTGGACAGCCCTCTCTAAAAATGCATACTCCAAATTAAAGTCAAACCCACTGCCAGATTCTCAGGGCAGGATTCGGAGACCTCCAGGCTCCAAGCAGGGTTCATATTGCTTTCTTTGAATTGGCATTTGACAAACATATTAGCAGGAGCATATACTGAAAACCAGCTAGTGATCAGAAGACTCCTCCTCCCCCATGGTTTGGAAGTACCCGCGGGAGGTTGAAATGCAGGCTGGACTGAAGCGCACCAATTGACCTCTCTTCCTAAGTCTTGGCTTCTTTATTAGTAAATTGGAAAGAATACATTTATTGACCTATAGGTAGTTCTGGAACAATCCTCAGCCATACAGATGTCTCTGTGATGCTGTTTTCCCAGTATGGAGGCCTCTGGCTCACACTCCTGGTGGTTTTTTACTGAGAAGATGGGTGGAGGGCCTTAGGGAGGGTGTAAAGCTGGCGTTTTATCTAAGCAACCTGGGGCCCGGTTAAAAACAAAAGTGAGTGTGCCCCGTTCGGAAGTGAGTGTGCCCCGCTCGGAAGTGAGTGTGCCCCCACTCAAAAGTGTGCCCCCACTCAGAAGTGTATTAGTTACTGTGATAAAACACCATGGCCAAAAGCAATTTGGGAGAAAAGAGTCTGTTTGAGTCACATCCTAGTCACGGTCTGTCAAGGCAGGAACCTGGAGGCAGGAACTGAAGCAGAGGCCACAGAGGGGTGCTGCTTACTGGGTCTCCGGGTCTTGCTCAGTCTGCTTTCTTGTAACACCCAGGACCACCTGGCTACAGTGGGCAGGGTTTTCTCACATCAATCATTAATCCAGAAAATGTGTCACAAGCTTGCTTACAGGAAATATGATGGCAACATCTCCTTCATCGAGCCTCCTCTCCCCAGGCGACTTGAGGTTACGTCACGTTAACAAAAGACTAACTGGCCAAGGCTGATTCAGAAGTTGTTGATGGCGACGGAGCATTAAAATCAAGATGGCCATACCTGAAGGAGGCACCGCACCTGTGGTTTGCTACTCTTTTTAAATTTGGGTACAGGTGTCACACACGCGTGCACAGGTGTGTGTGTATGTGCGTGCACACGCAAACCAGAAGTGAACTTTGAGTGTCAAACCTCAAGAACTACCCGCCTTGTTTTTTGACAATGATCTCTCATTGGCTGGAGCTTGCTAGACCAGCTGGCCAGGGAGCCCCAGGGACTGGCCTCGCTCCCCCTCCCGGTGGGACCACAAGTGACCACCATGACTTGCTGTTTTGCGAGGGTCTTGGCGGTGGAACTCAGGTCTCCACATTTACACAGAAAGCATTCATCTCCTTCATGGCTTCCTCGCTGAATACAAAGCAAACCACTGCAACCACTTAGGAGTAGATCAAAGCCACGACACCAGCAGACAAGCTATAAAAGGTTTATTAAAAAATAGACAACACATGTAAACATTTCTGCCAGCCACAGCCTTCTGAATATGGCATATCAGGCCCTGGCTGTTAGTTTCTGCAGTGGGAGGGTTAACAGGAGCCAGAATAAGTGATCTTCCAGTTCGCCGAGGTCTTTAGAAAATGAACAGCCAGGTTCTGCTAGGTGTGTAGCGTGCACAGACAACCAGAGGTGTGCAGGGATCTCAGTGAAGGCAATCCTCAGCAATCCAGGGTCAGATTGGCTTCTTACATTGACATTGTTGTTTTTAGCATGGCTTCATTTCTAAGTTCATCAGAGTTGAGCTAAAGGAAGAGGCTGGAGCCCTGAGTAAGAGGGACCTAATGGACAGACAAGTGTGTCTAGCACGTCCGGTTCCATCACTTCCATCAACGCACACACACTCCATGGAATGCTGCGGCAGGAGCAAAGCTAAGCACACCATTTCTATATTTTCCTTCCACGCACTGGGTATTTGGGGCATTTCTTTTACTTTTAGCTTCGCTTCAAATGATTGGTTGAAAGGAAGCCACCAACCGGCTTATCGAATGTGGCAAGTGTTGTGCGAACCACACCCCTATTACCTTTTAATAACAACCGAGGAGAAGCAGATGAAGGAGCAACACAGCCGTCTGGTGAAAGCCTGAGCTTTTGCCCCAAGCACCTGAAACCTTCTGCCGAGAGCCGGCAATGCGATCCTCTCCGTAGGTCACCTGCTGACAAACCTGTAGGTGCCTCAGATGCCATGGATCTGATTTCATTCCCTTCCGATGTCTGCCATTATTTGAGAAACCAAGATAGAACTTTAAATAAAGCACCAATAATTACAAATTATTTGGTAATTTCATTTCCTACCGAGTGTCACATTTTAAATATTTACTCTCTGTCTTGCAAGGTTCTAGGGACAGAAGAGGATTATAGTAGTCACAGGACCCAGGCAAACGCACCACGCTCCTGAAGAGTCACCCAGTCTCAACACGCAGCACTCTGTCCGTGAAATTGAAAGTGACCCCTAAATAACGTGAAGCTCTCTCCATCCCACCTGCCATCCAAAGACATTTTATAAGTGCTTCCAGAAGTCACCGGTGTCTTTCTGCCACCCCTGTGTACCCCCACAGATGACCCCCCGAGTTCACTCAGAGTGAAATGAGTGTGAAATGGCTCAGGGCAGAACCCCCAGTCCTGCCGTCTCCTGTGCTGGCAGTGCTGGGGAAACTGCAGGCTTGGAGAAAAACAAAATTACACGACACGTATGTCCATAGCACACAGGTTCTTCAAACACAGCTAGCCATGGATCGTTTGTTTTTTAAAGACTGCTACAGCATGAAGAAATTTCCCACCTCTGGCTCCTAATGGAGAAGACATTTCTGAAGAGAAAACCTACAGAGCACAAAATGTGATGACGGCCAGAAATTAAAGCCTGATCTCAAATGATGCGTGGCAATCACTGCTAAGGTCTGAATGTGAACCGTCCTCCGTGGGCTCACATCTGGTCCCCCAACAGCGGTGCTATTTGGGAAGGTATAGAAACAGGGGAAAAAAGCTCAGTGAGGGTGTGTCTTTAGCTGTATCTTGCCCTGGTCTTCTTTTATCCCCCTTTCTCTGCTTCCTGTCCACTATGATGTGAGCCACCCGACCAGGTCCTCCTCAAAGTTGCACTGATTCCTCTGAAACCATGAGCAAGATAAATAGTTCTTCACTTTATGTCATTCTAAGGTATTTGGTCACATGACACAAAAGTAGCAATATAGTTATATTCAATAAAACTTTTAAAAAGTATTTTGACTTTTAATTATATGTGTGTGTGTGCGTGTTGGTATGTGCATGTGCATGCAAGTGCCTGTGGAAGCCAGGAGAGGACACTGGATGCCCTGGAACTGAAGTCACAGGCAGTTGTGAGCCACCTGACATGGGGACTGAATTTGGGTCCTCCAAAAGAGCTCTATGCATGCTTAACTGCTGAGCCATCTCTCAAAGCCTCAGGAAAACTGTTATAAGTTCCCTTCTGTAAAACCTGGATGAGGATGTTCTGTGTAATTCAGGAGTCAACTGGGCGTATTCCACATCACAAGGCTACTATTTTCTCTGGGTAGTTTACATAGGACTCCGAATTAACTCCAATCAATGGAGAACCATTTTTCCCCTCTATAAATAAATATCTTTACTTTTTAACATCACATTTTTATTGACAAGACATAAAACAGCTATTTCTGGCTTTTTGTTGTGCAAAACAAACAAATCGACAGTGGCAAACAAAAACCCAAAAGGAGAAGAAAATGAGGAAAAGGACGAAGGAAAGAAGCGAAGAGGGCTGGTCACTGTAGTACAGCCTTGTGCCGTGGGCAGGACGTGGGTGAGAATGGAGCACGGAAGCTGGCCACAGTGACCTTGCCTCAGCTGACTAAACCTCTGTGTCTTTCAAGGCACTGGGTGACTAATGTCCAGTGGACAGCCAACAATAGCCGCTGGTGCACCTCTGAGTCGGGATCCAGCACTAGCACCATGGGCCACAGTGTGACACACAGCACACAGTGCCTCTCTGTGTCCACCTCAAACGGGGAACACTGGGAAGGCAAAGGCACTAGGTCAGAAAGTCTTTCTCCAGGGCATAGATGGGCGGTGGGTATGTCACGCTCTTCACTCTACACAAGGGCACGGCACAGTCCCTGCTCTGGCCCTCCACGTTGGCATCCAGCAAGGAAGGTGCCTTGCACCTGCTCCTCTCCTGGGCACTGAGGAGACAGGCAAGGCCTGGCACTGCACGCTCCATGTCACTGGCCCAGGCAGGCGGGGATGTTGTCCTCAGTGGATTTTGTGGTGGGGGAGGACATGCCTGACGGTTGCCTAGAACACCTTGGGGTTGCCCAGGAGAGCCCTGGCTTGCCAGCTCGCTCTGAGGACAAGGCAGGGCAGAGTGTGGTAGTCTTGAATCACCAGGGGCACCTGTGGGAGAAGAAGGACAGACGATGTTCAGTGAGAAGACAGACCCTGAAGTCATGGGTGAAGGGAAAGATGAAGGCTGTTCTGCTCAATGGTGGGGTTGCCTTGAGTTTCAACACAGCAATTTCACAGTCACTGGGGTGTGCTTTTCTTAGTGAAAACATGTCATTAGAACAGAAGGAGTATTTCAGTCTGTAACATCCCTCCAGCCAGTTCACCCATTCTCCCCCGTAGCGAGGACGTCAGGCATGAGCCACCGTGCCCAGATCATGTACCTCTCTCTCCACAGGCATAGTCTCAGAGAATACCTGTATGGCATTAATGTAACCAATCACAGCAGCGCCTATACACTTATCCCTATCACGCTCCTGACCACAGGTTATTAGTAGACAAGCATGTTATAGTGATGTACCCAAGACCACAGACAGTGAACCTGAACACAAACCTCTACACAGTTAACTGCGACATCACCATGACCTGTGTGTGTGCCACGCACTCATGCACACATACGCTCACACATATGCGTGTGCACATGCATACACCATACACACACAACGTCAACTCCAGACACGCCCACCTATTTTCAGAGACGGTCTCTCACAGACCTGGGATTTGCCGACTTGGCTAGCCTGGTTGGCCAGCAAACCCCAGGCATCTGCCTGCCTTTCCCCAGGATTACAGGACTGCACACCACGCCCAGGCTTTTGATGTGGGTTCTGGGGGTTGAATTCAGGGTCTGTTCCATATAGAGCAAACATTTTACTCACAGAGCCATCTCCCCAGCCCCTGAGATGGGGTCCTCATAAGTGTCTAAGCCAAAATAAGTTCACAGAGACAGGCCCCAGTGTAGTCTGACTGTGGGCCCTAATAAGATCCACAGATACCCAGAAGAACACGGGACACAGGGTGGGGGTTAGCAAGCCCAGGGGAGAGGCCTAAGGAAGACACATCCCTGCCCGTGCCTTCGGCACAGTGGGAAAGAGGGCTCTAATGTTTATGTGCTCCTGCTGCAGCTTTGTTACACACCAGCCACCAATCACGCAGAGGTGACAATGACCTCGGTCCCAACACAACCACAGCGTGTGACCAAGGAGTGTCTCAGGAAGGCCTGGAGATAGTCGTGGTTAGCATTTGGGTTAGAGGGTTAGGATGAGGGTTTGGAGTTTGGGTTTAGTGGCTAGGGTTAGGATTAATGTTTAAAATTAGAGGTTAGTATTTAGGATTAGTGTTGAAGGCTACAGTCAAGTGTATAGAGTTGGGGTGAGTGGTTTAGGGCTAGGGTTAGATGGCTGTGGTTTGGGACTGTGGTCAGCTCTTCCACTGTCTACTTGCTGGAATTTGGACCTAAGGCCCCATCTCTGCCCCCAGAGTTTGGTCTATCATTCATCACATGCTTTGTTCTGACATCACCTGATAATCTGAAGTTGCTAAGTCCCAATCAAGCCTCTTCCCAGAATCTAAATTCCAGTGGTATTAAAGTTATAACAATGAAGAATAGCACTCAAGATCCATTTGCACAATATTATTAATTGAAATCATTAGAAAAAGGAAATCCTCTCCCCTCTATAACGCCGTCTGCATGGTTACCCAACTACTCCCACCTACTTTGAGGTCGGAGAGGAGTTTCTTTGCATCCCATCCACGCATGATGGCGTCCCTTATCTCCTGCAGTGGCACAGGGCGGCAGCTTTCCCCCTGTCTGCTCCAGAAGGGCAGGTGACATGCTTCTCAACACACCACCATCATTCTTAAGTCCTGGTTCAGAGATGAGTTCACAGCTGCTTTCTGGGGTGGTAGAACAGGGATCTGGAGTGAGCATCATGGGACCACAAGAGATCCGAGTGCTCCCCAAAGATAGCACCTCCTCATCAGTCTGCAGCAAGCACTTTGTAGAGAGAGTCTTCGAGGAAAGGTTTGAGGCACTTGGCGGCAGGACAGAGGGGTCATCACTGGGTGTCCTGCCTGCAGTCTGTTGTCTGGTACTTGCTTGGCACCTAGAGACCCATGGAAGGGTGCTCTCTTGCTTCTTTTCCTCTTTGGGCAGTGTTTTTTTGAGGGCCTGGGCTCCGTGTAGTTTCCTGACATCCACTCCCAAAGCCAGTGATGCCAGCAGCCCCCCACACTCACACAGAGCAGATTCTGTTTTCTTCCTCAGCAGGGGTGCCCCCACGTGGTTCACTGGGGAGCCTTTGGAGGGTCCCTCCTCCCGACTCTCAGCCTCCACTGGGTGCTCTCTCTGACTGTCTTTGCACAGAGGTAGACCAACATAGGCCTGGCCAGGGAACTTCAATTGCTTTGGTTTTCTATGTTCTAATCCATCAGGGGCAAGTTTCAGTTCTTCGCAAGATCCTAAACAAAGGTACAAATGTAAACATTACGGAACTATTGCATAGCAAACACCACCATTTAAATGTGTACAAACACGCCAGAATCCACGAAGCATCAAGATACAAACAGAAGAATCGCATATACGACAGAAGCGTAAGATAAAAATGCACACACACATACACCTCCACCACACTAAACTAAAGCATGCAGAGGTCTTTCGGTGGAAGAACTCTTGTTTATTAAAAGGATCCCTCCCTCAGGGGGAGGGAGCATGGGGGTGGGCACAGCACCTAGCACACACTCAAGGCACACACCTCTAGATTTTCTCATGGCATGAAACACATAAACATGTGGCTATAAAAGACCAGTTCTTTTCAGTACCAATTACCCTTGAAGGCTGCCAGTGGTTTTACCTCTTGAACTCAATTTACTAAATACAGCCCCAGCTCACCCTTAGCCGGGCCAACTAGACTATGCTAAACTCACCTGGGCCATATGGCTAAGTGGGACACTGGTTTTCTGTAAGATAAGAAACCATGATCTTCATCTCCCTGAACATGTGGAGCCCATCTCCTTAACGCCATGAAGTCTGGATGCCAAACAACCTCTGGACTCAAGTCAAGCTCTAAAGGACCTGCTGTCACCCCTCCAACCACCTTAAGGGCCACGTGAGATGATCCAGAGACCCCCCCCCAGAGCTAACACCCCAACACACCCTGCTTCCTGAGACACAGTTACCTGGCTGGTCCACAAACAATGAAGCCAATGGTGTGGTTTTCTGACTTTTTATTAAAAGAGACGACCAAGGACTGTTGCCATCTGACAGAGGCCTCACCCTACAAGAGATAGACATTTGTGTTCACATAGTGGAAGTGCAGGGCCCTCAAATGCAATCTCTTTTTTGGTATGTATGTGTGATGTGTGTGTGTGCGCGCATGCACACACACACACACATGGTTGCTTGTGTGTGGTGCGTGTATATGTGTGTTTGCGTGTGTACTGCTGCACCTGTGTGCACCTGCATCTGAAGGGCAGAAAGGGATGTTGCAAGTCTTCCTCGATTGCTCTTTTTATCATATTGAGGCAGGGTCTCTCACCCATTCTGGCTAGCATAGCAAGAGATCTGCAGTCTCTTCCTCTTGTGGGCCTAAGATTACAGGCAGCTGTCATGCCTGTGGCTTACATGTGTGCTGGAGCTGAGCTCGGGTCCTCAGGCTTGCGAGATAGTACTTTACCCACGGAGTGTCTAGCCCAGGAGCCATCTTTTTAGAGCTGCAAAGAGAATACCTTTGTGCTTTTGAATTTTGAAGACTTAACAAAGTACAAATATAATCTTTAAAAAATATTTTAGATTTGTTTGTTTACATGTTTGAATATTTTGCCCAAAGATATGCATGCAACCATATGCATGTTTGGTTCCCACAGTGGTCAGAAGAGGGCGATGGGTCCCCTGGAACTGGAGTTAGGGCTGGTTGTGAGATATCAAGTTGGTGCTGGGAATCAAACTCCCGTCTTCTGCAGGACTGAGCAATCTCCCCCCCCCCATCATGAAATAATACGTAAATATGTCAAGTTATTCACTGAGCTAACAATCATTGCATACAGTCAGTTCAACACACCACGGAGCACTAAGTTACTATCCAGATGTCTATGCAAATCTAATCACTTCCCAAGAGCCAGGTCTATTAGCGCTACTACCCCAGTGTGTGCTACACGCCCCTCTTCACACACGCACACACACGTACCGGTCTCGGCCCTCTGGTCTTTCTTTCACTTGAATGGAGCTCGGTCCCCACGTGCAACCTTTTTTCTTGAAATTCCTTTTCGCATCTTCGAAGTCTTCTTGTCGGAAGACTGCGTTCCGTCCCCAGGTTTTATGGCTCTCCTCCGAAGTCACTGCATGGACAACCCACGGTCACATACGATTCGACTAAAGTGTCCAAGAATCCAGCCAGGTGCCTGGCAGAGCAGTGAGAACAGCTCATTCGCCCACCTTGGAAAACGACCCTTTGTGTTCGTGAAAAAAGAAAATAGCAGCAAGAAGACTAGGAAAAGACAATGGGCGGGAAGTTTAGAGACGGGGGATCCCCAGAAGGTCACCAGCTAGTGTGGGAACCTGTGTGAAAGAGGGCAACAGACGAGGACCCACAGCTGAGGCTGGCATCCCGCCTGCACACACTCTCCGTGGCACATGCGTGCAGACACTCGAACACACGCACAGACACACATTCTACACAGACACACACTGTACACAAACATACACACACTGTATACACACACACAGATTTCTTTTTTAACTACAAACCATACATTACTCTTTAAAACCGTGTGACTTTGTGCATTGCGCGTTGTGGTGCACACCTTTAATCTCAGCACGCAAGGAGGCAGAAGCAGGTAGATCTCTGTGAGTTCAAGGCCTGCCTGGTCTATAATAAATGTAAAATAAAAGTTTTCAGGACCTGCAAGGTTAGCCATGTGTGTACATGGAGGTGAAGTCCGTAAAGACAGACATCTAACTTTCATCCCGCCATATGCCTTCTAGAAATAGGACTTCTATAAACATGGAAACAAATGTATCTTCTTTACATTGTAAGTGCTTGCGGAATGCTTAAGTTCTTTACTATGTTGCTTTTCTGGGGTTAGACCTGGGTCCCGTGTGCCTGAGCAAGTGCTCTACCACTGAGCATGATGCCAGCCACTTCAGCAGAAGACAGGGATGCCTTCTGATGGGCCAGTGTCTTTGAGAGGATCTAGAGTCCTAGCTCTCGGCCCCCACTGCGTTGACACCATGTCACGTTTATGGTAGCGAGTGAGAAAAACTGGCCTAAAAGCCAAGATCAACTTCTTTGTGTTTGTTATTTTGTTTAATTTGTTCCTTTCCTTCAGAGTCTCCTGTCGCCCAGCTCTGCACTCATTAGATAGCTGAGGTTATCCTTGGTGTTCTTCCTTCTACCTCCCAAATGCAAGGATTACAGGAGTGCACCCCCGCACTCGGCCCCAAGGTCAACTTTTATATCTCCACTGCCACCTGTTTCCATCTGCCTCTCGCTCGCTTACAGCCACTGTCAGAGCACACCCCCTCAGTGTGACCATGCGGCAGTGGTCACACTGATGCAGAGAGAAGCAAACACTCACGCTGGATAGCTCGGAGGCGGGGCAGCATCAGGGGGCTGCTGGGCGGGCTGCAGAGCCGGCTGTCTGAGCTCCGGCGCTTGTCCAGGGTTGGGGAGGCCTGCACTGTGATCTTGTGCTGAAAATCTGTGAGAGAAAGAAGCAGCTTTTCAGGAATTACTTGATTTCCCTCGCTGTCCTCTGCACTGTCAAAAGACAGCATCTCCCTTGGGCAGACTGTCAACAGACAGTGCCATCAGACAGCATCTCCCTTGGGCAGACTGTCAACAGACAGTGTCATCAGACAGCATCTCCCTTGGGCAGACTGGCTAATGTCTGAGCCCGTTTCTCAGCACGGCCCTGTGCCACGTCTCAAAGACTCAAGTCAACAGGTGATTATTATTCTGTTAGGCTCAAGGAGGCATGCGTTCATTTCTCTCTGTTCTTGACTGCAGATATGGCCAGTGGTTTCTAGTTCCTGCCTTGGTTCCCTGCAATGATGGATGGCAATGGGAGTCTTAATGCTGCCTCTGTCAGGACATTTTACTGCAGAAACTTCAAGCTCTGTAATTTCATTTCTGCTGATGCTGTAGGCCTGGGGAGCAGGGCTAGAAAGTGGTAGAACAAGCATCCAAATCAGGTTGGCTAAGTCTAGAACCCAGGGTGTGAGTGTCTCTTCATAAGACACACACACACACACACACACACACACACACACACACACACACACGTGGGAGGCTCCAAATACGGGCTTTCCTAATCCTGTGCCAGAATTATGGCATTTTGCACCATCCTGTGGTCGGAAGGAGCTACTGCATGCTAAATTTTTTGTGATTGAAGAAGTCCTTACAGTAAATGCTCTTTGACTGAAATCTTTTATGAGGCTCCAGCAAGCAAATAAATGTGTCGCTGAAATGTCCTCTTTATTTTTAGAAAGAAAAATTACAAATCCAGGGCTTTCTGGGAATCTGGCAAGAAAAATAGCCAATTATATTAATAATTGAATAAACTCATGTTATCAGCTGAGCAATGGCGCCCACAGAAATGGGGCCTTCCTCTCTTGTCGTTGAAGAGTGGGGTGAGCTTCAAAGAGCTCACACTTTCTTCTAAGGTTAGATCGGTTCCATCCGAGTCCTGTTGTCGTTTCCCTGCCCCAAGTTTAGGAAATCATCAACACTAATGACGACAGCACACCCAGGACACAGCGTTTGTGACAGAAGAGGGGCTGTGAATTCCGAGTTTTCAGCTCCCTTCTCCTTTTTACTCAGTCTGGGACCCCAGGCCACACAACAGTCACCCACAATTAGGGTGTGTCTTCCAGTTAAAAGAGAAATTCTTCTGCAGATGTGCCCAGGGTCTTGTCACTTCGGCGAGGATAGAGGCTGTCACATTGGCAGTGGGTACAAACCACCACCCGTCTGCCCATCACTAGCACTCTGTGATGAGAGCCTAAACTTCAGGTGCAATGAGAGCGCCCAACGACTATTTCGGATGTCAGCCACGGAACTCCCTACAGCAGCGTGTCAGCACCATGGTCGGCAGGCATCTGCACATTCGCTCATTCATTCATAAAATCATTCATTCACATTTCAACCTCCTAGGCTTTCCCCAGTCCTGGCGGCACAAACCTGAAGGCAGGCTGATGCGGTGGCCGTCTTTGAGCCTCAGCCGGCCTCTCCTGAACCTCCCCTTTCTCTTCTTCACGTGCGGGGCCTCCTGGTTCAGCTGGAAGATGAGGACGTTCAGCTCCCGCTCCAGCACGTCGATCTCGCGCTCTGCGAGCTGCTGCTCCCGGCGTCTGAGCTCCAGCTCCTGGGATTTCTGCTGCAGGGCGGCTCGACTCAGCTCCTCCTCCCGGGACCGCAGCTCCTGCAAAGTCGGGTCCCAAAGGAGATCAGTATGGGCTTCCTGCACTGCTCCCGGAGCCGGAGCCGGAGCCGGAGCCGGAGCCGGAGCCGGAGCCGGAGCCGGAGCCGGAGCCGGAGCCGGAGCCGGAGCCGGAGCCGGAGCCGGAGCCCTTCTCGGCAAGCTCACTGCACCCAAGCTCACCTGAGCTGCCAGCTACCTAGGCTATGATCAACCTAGGAGAACCAGCCCCCAAAGCAGACACCCTCTCTTCTGTTAGTTCCCGACAGGGAAAGGCCTTGCTCCCTTTCACACCTGAGTTTATCATGGCTATATCCTCACCTCTAGCCTTTATGGGGGCCTAACATCACTGTTCTCAACCTGTGGGTCAAGACCTCCGCAGGGTTGCACATCAGCTTCCTTGTATATCAGATATTTACACTGCGATTCATAACGGTAACAAAATTACAGCTCTGAAGTAACAAGATAATTTTATGATTGGGGTCAGCACAACATAAGGAACTGTATTAAAGGGTCGCAGGCTTAGGAACACATAAATCATACATCAACACTCATCAACAAAGAACGCTGTGAATGACGTAACTTATTTACATTTCGAGAACCAGTCTAAGTAGCTCAAGCTGGCTTTAAGCTCCCGAAGTTGCCATAAAGAACCTGTAACTTCTAATCCTCCTGCCTCCACATCTCCCCCACAAGACAGGGTTTCCTTGTGTAACAGTCCTGGCTGTTCTGGAACTCCTTTTGTAGACCAGGCTGGCCTTGAACACACAGAGATCCACCTGCCTCTGCCTCCGAGTCTTGCCTCTGCCAGGGTCTTGCCTCTACCTCCTGAGTGCCGTGAATACAAACACAAGCTACCAGGAGTGGGTTTTCTGAAGTACTGGCATGGAACACAGGGCTTCGCGAATGCCAGGCAAACCTCCTACCAACTGAGCTACATCCCTAGACCTGTGAATGACCCGCTTCAAAATTCAACCTGCAGTTACAACCCAATAACTTAAAGCAGTGATTCTCAGCCTTCCCAACGCTGCAACCCTTTAATACAGTTCCTCATGCTGTGCTAACGCCAGCCATAAATTATTTCATTGCTACTTCACAACTGTAATTTTCTTATGAATTACAATATATATATCTGCATTTTCTGATGGCCTTAGTAAATCTCTGTGAAAGGGTCTTTTGACCCTGAGGGGTCGCGACCCACAGATTGAGAACCCCTGTGTTAACGACTACTCCTTGTGGCTACATGTTACATATAACTATAGCTCATAATCTTTTAGGGGAAAATGGGGAATCCCGCAAAGCTTTAAACCATCTTCCAATTTCTCTAATATGTTCTCTTCTTAATGGAGAGAAACATTTTGAGAGGTTGTATCTGTGCAGCTCTTGCTGCTTACAACACCCAGAAGCACACAGACATTAGTATATGCAGGCCAACAGTTGCAATTCGGAAACTTCCATCTTAGCAGAGCCTTGTACTAAGCTCCAGTAAGAACTGCAGAGGATTCTTGCTAGGGCTGTGACCTTCCCAGGGCCTTGAGATAGGGGCAAACACTCCTGGTTTTATGTGATACACAAGAGCTTAAACAGCAAATCCTCAAAGGGACTCATTCAACTAAGACACAGCGTGAGCGCCACAGCTAGCCAGAGACTACACAGCTCACATCTCTGAGCTTTGGACTTTTTCTAGGTGGACTCAGGGGTCATTTAAGCCAACCTACAAATATCAGAAAGCAAAGAGGAGCCCAGAAAACCGCTGTCCTCCCAACAGGACAAAAACAAAGGAGAGAGAGCCCACAGGACAGAGAAACGCATCCTTCCAAGCAAGAGCCCTCGGGCTACGCCAGCTCCACCAAGAGGACCAGAATTCAGTTCTGAGTGCTCTGATCTGGACTCGTTTCACTACACAGTTCAAATATACACAGCTACAGACGTGACGTGGCCTGAGCCAAGACCACGCTCGCCCGACCACATGCCAGCTGGCTCTGATGTACAGATGGGTCAGTATAGCCTCACTGGCGTGTGCCAGGTATAAACTATTGTTTATCACTGGAAAGGAAACAGGAAAAAGAAATGCTGTGCAATTTTGGAAAAAAAAAATCTGTTTTTTTTTTGTTTTTTTTTTTTTGTTTTTTTTATGATAGGGCCTCCTGTAGCCCAGTCTGGCCTCGAACTTCTGATTCTCCTGCTGTGCTTCCTGAGTGCAGGGGTCACAGACAAGGGCAACCTACTGAGCTGAGAAGCAGTTCTGAAGGAGTCCACACTGGAGATTAACCGCAAGAGTGCCTGAGGGCAGACGGTGGTTTCCAATTCAGCAAAGCACCCACCCTTCCTCAGCAGTCCCTGTTTTCAGTGGTGCTGGCGTTGGCCCCACTGGCTGCTGTTAACGGGGACCAGCAATCCCTTCTGCATCTTTCTGTATAAATTGAGCAACTTTGATTTTTAAGTCCCTATCAAAAGTGTTCATCCCCTACAATGACTTCATAAACAACACAAAGAATTTGTCAGGGGTTGCGGTTGCGGGGGAGCAGGATTGGCGGGAGAACAGCCAAACTATGCATCCTATTAAGGAGATTTTTAAAACTGGAAAAGCTGGGCTATGGGCATGGCTCGGTTAGTAATGTGCTTGTCACACAAGCCCAAGGGCATGTGTTCAATCCCCAGAAACCATATATAAAAGCCACGCCTGGGAGCAAACAATTACAGACAGGAGGCTCCCTGGGGCTGCTAGCAGGTCAGTCTGGCAGAACCCAGGAGTTCCGGGTTCCAGTGAGAGACCTTGCCTCAGGAAAGTAAGGTAGAGAAGGATTGAGGAAGATAACCGAGGTTGACCTCACACACACACACACACACACACACGCACGCACGCACGCACGCACGCACGCACACGCACGCACGCACATAACAACAATAATAAAATAATAGTAGTAGGAGTAGTAGTAGTAATAATAATAAGCTTGATAAAGGGAGGAAGACCCGTGGAATATCAGAACATATGTGAATATTTGAAATCACGAGGCACAAATCTTCCTTCTGTCTGTGTGGTTACCAGCAGGAGCATTTGCCCGAAGGCTCAGCGGGGAATTTCTGGTCATGGCAAAATCATTTCCCTGCAAGAAAGGTTAATGGTTAATGAGGGCAAAGCCTCGTGGAGGGCCCAGGATGCCAGGTGCACACAGGGGACTCAGAGGCAGACAGCGATAAGAAGTCTGAGCGTGGGGAGGATTCACCATCTACGGGGTAATACGGACGGGAGCCAAGGGTTGAGCATTCACTGGAGTGCGAGGCCTCCTCCCTCAGCCAGTGAGCGGGAAAGGGAGATAGGGCACGTACAGAGGGCTTTCCACCCCACAGGAAGATGAGATTGGAAACCTCACAGCACAAAGAGATACACAATTGCATGTTCTAATCACCAATCACAAGGCCGTAGGGGCCGCTTGGAGGAGACAAACCAGACACTAACGGAAAGCATCCAAAAGGATAGTAAGAAAATGGCTGTGCACGGGTGGCAGCGTGGCATGCCTGCAGTCCCAGCATGTGGGAGGCTTAGCAAGAGGTCTGCGGTGAGGTCACCACAACCAAAACTACACAGTCAGTAGCAGAGTCGCCTGGGATGCTGTGCGAGGCACTGCCGCAAAGACGGGGAGAGGGAAGAAGAAGAAACTGCAGTGCTGGTGCCAAGCCGGAGACAGAGGGCTGTGCCCCTCTGCGAGCATCGTTTCAGAATCTCGCTCTATAGCACAAGAACCACTCTGCTCCTGTGCTTACATCTGCGGATCAACACTGGCTATCAACTAAACAAAAGGACTGTAGGAGTTGTGTGATTTGAGGTCATTTTTCCTCGAAATCATCTGTCCCGTCATCCTTAAAATCAAGTTTCATCACGGGTTTAAACACCTCACTTCAAATTCTTAAAAGTGAATTGGACAAGTGTACAAAAAAAAGCAACTCAAAATTTTCCTATTGTTTTAAGTCAACCAAATGTGTAAACGCTTCCATAACTCTACAGAGTTTATCATGCCTTGATAATAAAGCATCCTTCTGAAAGCAGCCTCTATGTCTTCCTCTTCGCCAGGCCCAGTGGGAGGCTACAGAGCCCTGGGTCACAAAGCCCTGACATCTTTCTCCTGGGGCACATGCTTACATGGTACTTACTAAGCAGGAGACATGAGCTGGGCACCATCTTCACACTTCCTGCTGTGACACTCTGTGGGAGTAACACAGAGCCCAAGGCCACTCAGCAGCTCCCAGCCAAGCCCAGAGGCATCCAGCCCCATCAGCCTGTTTGCCCAGAGCTCCAGGTACTCAGCTTGGTACAGACAGGCAACCCTGGTCATTCTACCCAAGCACCAGGGAAGGAGGTTGAATACCAACCAGCAAAGCCCTCTGACAGGCAAAATGAACTCCAGCTACACCTAACTCTAATCTCCACATTCTCCCAGCAAGATGGAGGTGGAGGCAGGAGAGTCACCAGAAGCTCATGAACCAGTCAGCCTGGAGTACCCTGCCTTATAAGGTGGAAGGAGAGAAGGAATTATTCTCTGACCTTTGCACCTGTGCCATGAACCAGGCAAGCTTACACACACGCGCACACACACACACATACACACACATGCATGCATGCACAGGCATAGACACACACACCCACCAACATCTTCAAGCAACACAAATATGAAAGTAGCATGAGGTAAGGATTTGATTTAAAATACTCCAGTTTCAGAAAAAAATGGGGAGAAGAAGTGTGTAAAGTGGTCAAATTGAATAGGGCTTTTGGCAAGGCTCACTAACATACAGGTTTATTATGCTATTTCCTTTCTCTTTTCCATTTGGAAATTTCCTAGTAAAAGATTATTTTCTTTCCAACTGTATGCTTTCAGTACTCTTTATTTTAACCTGAAGGGTAGCAAGCATCAATAAATGCTAGAATCTGAAAAACAACAGAAGGCTAACAGCGGTCCCTGCTGGCACTCCCAAGGTTTATGGGTGTACGAGGCAGTGAGTCCACCCTCTCACCTTCTCCTTGGTTCGAAGCTCATCGAACATTTGCTGAATCTCCAGTTTCCAGTCTTCCTGCATAGAGTGGAAGGACTCCTGGGGCATCTCCGTCGCCAGCGCCCCTTCGATCTCCGTCAGCTGTTGAAGAATCAAGGCAAACGAAGGGCGGATATGAGGGTCTTGCTCCCAGCATTCTGCAACGAACGAGAATCACATCACTTTCCCGACACGGTACAGCTGGGATGATCTCCAAAGACGGCCACGTTCCCATCTGACACTTGTCGCTAAGCCAGAAGTTCCTGTCTGCAGGGACTCCTGGAAATTGTAAGGGTGTATCAGTGAACACCTGAGTGCCCTGTGACCCCAACCCCCAGCACCACGTCAGAGGTGAGCAGAGACACGGTGGGACGAGCCTGCTGTTGCCCAAGTGTCAGTCAACACTTGGTTCACAGATGCATGTTTACCATGCTGAGGTCTCGCTGCTGCTGCAGAATCACATGGCTATAAAACACAAGCCCCCAAGTCAACATCTGGAAGATGTCATAATTACAATAGAAAGTCTAAGTAGTAATTCCAACACTAGAGGGGTTGAGGCAGGATCCAGGTCCAGCCTGGATTACATGGTGAGTTTGCAGCCAGTCTGGGGTACAGAGTCTGAGGACAGCCTTAAATGCATAATAAATTTTCATCTAGCATGGGATACAGAGTGAGTTCAAGGCCAGCCTGGTGCACATAACAAAACCCTATCAAAAAAAAATCAAAAATCAAAACTGATGAAGTAAATTCACAGCTCACAGAGTCAGGCAGCAAGCATAATCACAAGTGGGGAACCAAAAGCCCAAACAAAGCCACTCTGCTGAGCCCTGAAGATGCTGAGGATCACTTTGTGGGCCTTCAGATGGAGGCTCGGAGCCAGCTCAGGGCTGTGCTGTCTGCTGCACACAGTGGGACAGCGGCAGGTAAGGCCAGGCACCATTGATAAAGCTGGTGGCTTTAAGTTACACGCCTGAAAATGCCTGTGACTCACTTCTCCAGCAGGGGTGGAGTTTCTCAGCATAGCACACTTCAAAGAAAAAAAAATGAGATAGGGTCTCATATTAGCCCAGGCTCGACTGGAAACTCAAAGCAATTCTCCTGCCTCAGATTCTTGAACACTGGGATTACTGACATGAGCTAGTGCATCATATTCATGTTTCCTTTGCTTTTAAATTTTTACACATTTATTTATTTGTTCATTGCTCTATGTGTGTGGGCTCAGGTGTGCCACTGCATACAGTTAGAGGCCCGAGGACCACCCATGGGAGTCTGACCTCTTCTGCCATGTGGGGATTGAACTCAGACTGTCAACACTGGTGGCAAAGTGTCTTTATGTGCTGAGCCATTTCATTAGCGCACATAATCCTTTTTTTTGGTTTTTCGAGACAGGGTTTCTCTGTGGCTTTGGAGCCTCTCTTGGAACTAGCTCTGTAGACCAGGCTGGTCTCGAACTCACAGAGATCCACCTGTCTCTGCCTCCCAAGTGCTGGGATTAAAGGCGTGTGCCACCATCGCCCGGCTCATAATGCTTTTTTAAAAGTTAGAAAACATGACTGTTCCCATACACAACTTTCCTCGACCCTAGACTCTTGAGGTTAGGCTGAACAATACCTTTCATAAGCTTGGCAAACGGCTCAGGGCACGTGGATGGAATGGGCAGCGTGAGTTTGTTGACGGCCACCCCATACGCCACAGCCAGTCCGTCGATGCCACGGTAAGGGACCTCGCCTGTGAGCAGCTCCCATAGCAGCACCCCATAGCTGGAAAGCAAAGTTCCCATGAGTGACTTGGGCTCAGCTCCCACTGGGATCAGCATTTCCAACTGACCCAAGACCACTGCTCTCCCGGGATGGGAGGTGGCTCTGCCCCAGACCAGCTGGAACAGGATGGTGCACACCAGCAATCCCAGCACGCAGGGGACGGAGGTGGGAAGATTATGACCTCCAGGCTACACAGTGTGACCCTGTCTCAGAAAGCTCCCCCATAAGGGGTGTGGAGAGATGGCTCAGCCATTAAAAGAGCCCTGGCTGCTCTTCCAGGACTCTGCTCCTAGTCCCAGCACCAACACAACAGCTCCCTGCTCTCTCCAACTCCAGTCCTGGGAATCTGATGCCCTCTTCAGGTCTCCACGGGCACTACATGTGTGTGATGCCCAATTTAGAAATTTTGAAAATAAAATTGGTTTATGGGGGAGTTAGTAGTTTGTAGAACTCTGACAGATAATTTCTTAAAAGACAGCTGAGCCAGGCGGTGGTGGCGCACACCTTTAATCCCAGCACTCGGGAGGCAGAGGCAGGCGGATCTCTGTGAGTTCGAGGCCAGCCTGGTCTACAGAGTGAGTTCCAGAATAGGAACCAAAGATACACAGAGAAACCCTGTGCGAAAGAAAGAAAGAAAGAAAGAGAGAAAGAGAGAAAGAGAGAAAGAGAGAAAGAGAAAGAGAGAGAGAGGGAGGGAGGGAAGAAGGGAGGAAGAAAGAGAGAAGAAAAGACAGGTGAGTTCACTTGACAAGATCTTTATTGCTCTTTAAAATGCACTGCCCTCAGAGGGTCTGAACCACTAACTCAGCTCTGCCCTCAGATGGTCTGAACCACTAACTCAGCTCTGCCCTCAGAGGGTCTGAACCACTAACTCACAGCGGGAAAGCTCTGAAGAGTCCCCACTGTCCCCAAGATGCTGCAGAATTTTCACCTTAGTTCATAAAAGTCACAAGCAGAGCAGCTCCTTTCAAAGTCTTTTTTCATAAATTCTATATTCTAGTTTGATTACAAGCTTTTGCATGCCCTTCCTTTTTTGGTTAATCCTCCACCCAGCTGCTGTGTGTCCCCATCTTCCCTTCCTCTAGCTCCTTAAACAGTCCCACCCCCCAGTTCCACCCCTCCTCAGATAGCACCTAAGTTCTGCTGCCCCTGCCCTGAGATGTCCCTCTCCCAGCAGCTCCTGTCGAGTTTCCTGACTTCCACAAGCATGACAGTTAGATTAGACGCTGCGTTGACTAGCAGGGAGGACGTGCAGTATTCATTTTTCTTGCCTGGGTTACCTCACCCAGTATTATTTTGTCCAAGGCATCAATTTAGCCACAAGGTCAACCTGCCAAGCACAGGTGCCCCTCACACAGCAGTGGCGTGGCCGTTGTGGGGTGACCAAGAGCTCTCTGGTGGATCTGATGAAAAGGAGCTGGAGAAAGCCTAGAGTTCTGGAAGTCACCATGTCTAGTGGGGCTCAAGATGAGGACGCTGAAGGAAATGAGGCCAGGAATGACTGTGCCCACAAGGGCTCCAGCAGAAGTCACCCTACACACCACTTGAGTTACATCCCGGCAATGCTGACATCTTGCCCACATCTGAGACTTTGAATGAGGCTAAAATTTGAAGACAGGAGACTCAGTAATCTGAGAGAGAAAATTTCAATACAGCCGAACATTGGGATTGCGGCACAGTTATCATCAACTGCTTTTAGCAACTCGGATCAGGAGTGAGAAATCATCAGCATTAAGAAGACAGGGACTTTGAACTAGAACAACCAGAAGGAAGTCTTGCTGTTCCTGAGAGGGCAAAGTGTGGAGCTAGAAAATGAGGAAATTGTGAGGGAGACCTTCTGGAGTTAGAGCTACCAGGGGGAGCTGCAGGCAGCAAGCAGAGCCAGCTGAGGAGAAAGACCATCTGAGCAGCAGTTCACAGAACCAACAATCAGAGCTGCCCAAGCCACATTCTGCTGGCCTGTGCCCCAGACATCAGGCACGGACACACGTAGGCAGTTGCAGGGCTCAGTTTTGCTTTGCTATGATCCCTCCCTGCTATTTTCTTATTCCTCCTTCCCAGAGCTCGGTGTGTCATTGTGTCTCAAAGTGGGTAACTTCCTTTAAAAAAAAAAAAAGATCACAGCTACCAGGTTGTTGTTGGTGTTGTTTTGTGTTTTGTTTGTTTGTTTTAGCTCAGTCGGTAAAGTGTCTGCTTCTCAAGCAAGAGGACCTCTGTTCAGATCTCCAGCACCTATATAAAAGAGTCAGGCATGGTCTCACATGTCTGTAATCTCAGCAGACAGGTGGATCCCAGGGGCCTGTTCACCCGCCAGTCTAGTCAATCAGTGATCTCCAGACTCAAGCCTTATCTCAAAAGATAAGGTAAAGATAGCAGAAGACACTCAGTACCAACTTCTCACCTCCATGTGTGAACACACCGTACACACTCAATACACACATGCTTGCACACAATAACACACACATATGCATCCACCTAACATGCATGTGTGAACACACACTTAATAACATACAAATTTTATAAAACACACATGCATTTGCATGTGCATACACAATCATATACATATGCACATATACACACATACTTAGATGTGGTGGTTTGAAAGAAAATGGCCCCCAAAGAAAATGGCACTATTAGGAGGTGTGACTTTGTTGGAGAAAGTGTATCAATGTGGGAGCAGGCTTTGACATCTCTATTGCTCAAGTTTCCCTCAGTGTAACTGTCAGTTGACTTCCTGTTGCCTTCTAGTCAAGATTAGCAAGCACCATGTCTGCCTGCAGGCCACCATGCTTCCCATCATGATGATAATGGACTGAATCTCTGAAACTGTAAGTGAGCCACCCCAATTAAATGTTTTCTTTATATGAGTTACCATGGTCATGGTGTCTTTCCAAAATAGTAATCCCAACTAAAATACTTAATGACACACACTTACCACACATGTACACACATTTAATAACACACACACATATACATACAATTAACAATGCACATGAACGCACACTTACTAACACACATGCATATACGATAACACGCAGAGAGATTTTGCCTTGAGTCTCAGAAAAGACTTTGAACTTAGAACTCTTGAGATTGGATAGATCCACCTGTATTGAGAGATGAGCAGGAGCCTTTTCGGACCAGGTGGAGTCTACAGGATAGATCTTAAACGTCCCTCTAAAGCTAATGGGTCGGAGCTTTGGCCCCAACCTGAGGCAGCAGAACCTCTGAAGCAAAGCCTCATACGGAGTGACTCACTGGGATCTGCCCTGGGAGGGTAGCCTGGAACCTCCGTCCCTTCTCCCTTCTCTTTCTCCTTCCTGGGCGACATGAAGGAAGCAGCTTAAGTTGCCACAAACATCCAGCCACGATGTTCTGCCTCTTCGCAGACACCCTGAGCCAAGTAAGCTTTCCTCTTTTAGCTCAATCACCCCAGAGATCGCACCACAGGACCGGAAGTCGAGTGACAAATCTCTTGTCATTGCATCTGTGGCTGGCATTTTCTCTGAGCGACCAACCAGCTCCCCAATAAAGACACGGAGACTTATTATTAATTATGAATGCTTGAACTTAGCTTGGGCTTGTCTCACTAGCTCTTTTAACTTAATTTAACTTGTTTCTATTCATCTACACTTTGCGTCAGGGTTTTTTACTTTTCTTTCACTCTGTATGTCTTACATTCCTGCTTCCTCCGTGTTTGTCTGGCTGGCCTCTGGCATCTCTTTGGCATTTCTTTTGCTTTCTTTTCTGAGCTTAAATTCCTCCTCCTACTTCCCCTGACTGGAAGTTGTGTGTATAGCTCCTCCCTCACTATTGGCTGTTCAGCTGTTAACTAGACCAATCAGATGCCTTTCGCAGGCAAGGGAAAACAGCAACACATCTTTACCCCATTGAATGTGTGCTGAAAACAGCACACATCATCTTTACACGGTTAAACAGATATTCCACAGCATAAACAAATGTTAGCACACCTTTACATAGTGAAGCAAATATTCTGCAAGGCACATCTAGATCAACACACTCAGAAGCTCTTCGCTATTCATGGCAGAATCAGGAAGCCCTGAAGCCTCCGCGGATCAAATACCACAGCAACCAGGGGTGGCAAGCAGACGAAGGAAGGCGTATGCTCACCTCCAGATGTCGCTGCCCTTGGAGAACAGGGAGGACCTGATGACCTCAGGAGCCATCCAGGCGTAGGTCCCTGCAGCACTCATCTTGGTGGTCCTGTGCCACTCCCGTGCCAGCCCAAAGTCGGTGATCTTCAGTGTCTTGTTGCAGATGTCATCGTGTTCTATCTTCTCCAGCAGCAAAACTGCAGGGACAAGGGTGAGAAGGACCTCAGCACGTGGT
>NC_022011.1:33627050-33647056 GCF_000317375.1 Microtus ochrogaster | reverse complement strand
AGTCTGATTCCCAGCAAAACTGCAGGGACAAGGGTGAGAAGGACCTCAGCCCGTGGTCCCCCCCCCCAGTCTGATTCCCAGCAAAACTGCAGGGATCGAGTAGGAAGGACCTCGGCACATGGTTCACTCCCTGCCCAGCTCTTCTAAGTCATCTATTCTGTTTTGCTTTATATTTTTAATAGCAAGACTCTTTCCATTTAAAAACTGTTTGCCCATAGAAACTTGTACACAGCACACCGTGCATGCATTCATACCCGCCTTGCACGACCCTCTATCTTTGTTCACCTTACCAGGGGTTGGACCTGGAGCTGTATGCACACAAGGAAGGGCTCCACCACTAAGCCACATCCCCAGCCCTTTTCAACGGCTTCCGAAATACAATCTTGATTGGGTAGCCCAAGCCTGCATTGTGACTGCAGTACATCCTACCCATGGCTTTCAGGTGCCTGTCAACGATGCATGTCAACAAGTAAGCTCCCTGCAGCTCCATTCTCTGCTCCTCTTTCTGCATGGGTTCATGCTCCCCACTCCAACCCAGTCTTCCTGAACGTTCCCCACCCAGTATGATCCCAGCACCCCATGGGGTAACCCTCTTCTTCCTAGGATGATGTCCATGGGATCTGTTCCTGGAATGAGGCCATCTATAGGAGAGGTCACATGCCCATGATGCCTGGGCAGCCAAGGTTGAGAACACCCACTTACCCTGTAGTGGTGCCCACTTGACCTGGCATGACTCAGCCAAGGAGATGAAAGCAGAGGGGGCTCCTTGTATTTTTTTGGTTGTTTCACCAGGAGGTCACAGTGTTGAGCCTGACAAGGAAACCCCGCCCCAGCTTCCTAGCCACAAGAATGATTTTGGAGGGGAGAAGTAGAATTTAAAATGTGGTTTCCATCATGCTGTGCAATGTGAGCATAACATTGTCAGCTCTTGTAGATAAAAAAAAAAATAAGTAAAATAAAAAGCAATCTCATGGTAGCTGCCAGAGTCAAGGAGAGTGAGTCTGCATCCTGCCACCTCACTCCCAGCAGCGTGCAGCCCCGAGCAGGCAGAGCTTCAAGGCACTCTTCCAGCACGGTGCAGCTGCAGCAGAAAGTAAATGATTCCTAGGGGCAAGAGCCTTTCACCAAGATATCTCAGTTAGAATCAGTTATCAAAGACAACACAAGAAAAATAAATGTTCCCCTCCAAGAAGTCCCGTCCTAATCAAAGCAGGGTGCCCTTCCTGCTGGGTGCACGAGAGACTGCTACCAATAGATGACATATTAACATGGCTCATTATCAAACATCGTCTGCAAAACCCTCACAGACATCTGAACCCACAGAGACACCATGACTTCATGAAATTGGAAATGCAGAAGGCAAACCCATCAGAGGCTGATCACCCAGCTCAGCCCGCACTTGCTGGTGCCTGCCCGGGTTGGGCTGGGCTGTTAATTTATTCTTTAGCTAATACTTCTCTGTGCACTTACATATAAAACTTAACTCCAGAAATGATTTTACCACTCCTCCAAGTCCCCACAGCAACTCTGGACTCTGTATGTCTCAATGGATGCTGGGCTAGCCTCCATCAACAAATACTGGGCTAGCCTCCATCAAAAGCAGACCACCCACTCTAACCGTAAAAATACCGTCAGCCGTCCATCTGCCACGGTTTCCACACATTTCAGCTCTTAATATGCCAGACATCAGGGAAGGCAGTTTATAACCTAAGAACGCCACCCAAGATCCCAGGGCTGTGAGCAGAAATGACCCTGTCTGGAGGCTCTGACATCCTCTATCAGTGCCATGACATCCCATGGAGACAAGGCAACCAAAAACACCTGCAGACTGGATGGGCGTTCAAACAGTACTTCCTGTAAGCTAAAAGCCTATTTTGTCCTTTTGAATTTTAAGAAAAATAAATCCTATTTAAAAAGAGATGTAGCCCCTAATCCTTTAAGTGGGTGCTCGTAACCACAGAAACAAACACCAATGATTAGCCCCTACACCCAGCTTCTGCCCCGCCTGCCCCCACTCTTTCTCTGACTTCAGTTGTAAGGGCTGAAAAGGACTTGCCGCCCTGTAAAACCGATTTCACAGACTCTCTTCCCCTCATTATTTCATTCTTACAACAAGTGGACAGGAAGGTGTGGTCCAAATGAGAAGCGACTCCACACAACCACTAGCGTCAATACTTGGTCCTAAGCTGGCAGCACTGTTCTGGAAGGTTGTGGAACTTCTAGGAGGTGGAGCCTGCCTGGAGGAAAGACGTCACAGGAGGCAGGCCTTGAGGCTTTAGAACTCGGCCTTACTTCCGGCTCCCACTCTGCTTTCTGACCACGGACAGAGAGTGACCAACTCGTACACTCCAGCGGCTGATCATGGAGGAGATGATCCGCCTCCTGAACTTATGAGCCAAAGGACACACTTCATCCCTCTGATTTGATCACAACAATGGGCCAAGTCACTATTGCAGGAGGCACAGCAGCAGCAATGAAAGCGGACCTCGAAAAAGCCCTCGTCCCCAGATCCACACCACGTGTGAGGCCAGAGCTTGGACTCCACAACACAGAAGAGCAGCTAGGAGGGAGAGCTGGGCTCTGGCCAGCAAGGAGCCAGCTTCCTTCCCGGCAGGAGGGCGGGCAGGAAGGCAGCCCCTGCTAGAGGTTGTCCTGCCACGGTTTAGAAGCCAGCCGCTCTTTCCCTGGGTCCAAAGTTCCCCTAGCAACTGGCACTGTGCACTCCAGATCAACACAAAACGAGTTAAAATAACACCTCAGTACCAACTGTGGGCCAGAGCTCCACAAAAGGTCCCATTGTGTGGGACTCTCTTCCCAACTGGCATGGCAGAATTCCTGAAATTCCTTATCTTTTGGGCAATGTGACCGAAACCACAACTTGCCACCTCAACAGGTAAATTAGACCTGGGCCTCCCTCCAGGTCTCGCCAGGTTTCAGGTGCACGCAAGTTGGGCCGACTTCCACTTCCCGTCCCTAGACGTAGGAACAGACATAGACAGGGCTGACTGTCTGGATCAGTCACGTTACGCAGGTAGGCTTGCTGGCCTCAGAAATGTTCATTCTCCTCAGCAGCTGAGCTGGGAGCCTTCGAGAACCTTCTCTGGGACTGCAGCAAGAGCTCTCGGCCCTGTCTGGTGCTCTTTCAGGACCAGGCCTTGTGCTTGGCCACCCATTCCACCATGAGTCTCTCTGGAGTCTCCTCTTGGCCTTTGTCCATTTGTTGGCATGAAGACTTTTTTATTTAAAGCAATTACAGTATACACTTTCTGTTCTCTGCAACATTTATGGGGTCACTGAATCCAGACTCTGTTCTGTGAGACAGATGGGTCTCAATTAATCTTTAACTAGAAATGCATTATTTAAAAAAAAAAATCGACAAGTAGAGAAAAGGAGTAAAGGAGAAAGCATTTACGAGCAGCACTGATCTCGCGCCAGGGTCACAAGGTGACCTGACGAATGTCCGTTTTGCACACAGTAGGGGCATTGGCTATGAAAGGGAAGGGAGCCGTCCACATTTACCATACCATACCTGCATTTCTTCTCATCTCAGCCCCTTCCCACCTCAGTTCTCTTCCCTGAGCTACGGAAGAAGGGCCTGCCCCTGACCTGGCTGGTTGCCACCTTTTGATATGATCTTACCAGCTCTTGTATTCCCCACACGAACCCCACGTTCTAACAATTCTGGTATCCAAAGTCGTTGCAAATTTTAAAACAAAATAAAAACCACAGCCTCGTCTCTGTGTCCCCACCTCCTAGCCTGTGCTCACTGTGTGAAAAACCCGCCAGCAGTAAGCCAGGCTCTCTGAACGCCTCATGGGTTTTTCACACCAACGGGATCCTGCTTCATATTGAACAATCAGCGCAGAGAGCCCTTTCCTGGTGCCTTCCCCCTAACTTGACTGGAAGCTTCCCTCTTTTCTTCTAAAGATTTATCTGCACTGTGTGTGTAAGTGCTTTGTTCCCATTATATATGTGCACCATGCGCCTCCCCAGAGCCCTCAGAAGGCAGAACAGGCCGTCAGAGCTCCTGCAACGGGAACCACCTTATGGATGCTGGGACCGTGGCAACTGGACCTGGCATTTTTGTGGATTTTGTTGTGTTTTTTGTTGGCTGAATGGGTAAACAAATAACAAAAACTTTTATGTGAGGAATGTTCGGGAGGAAGAGAAATTATCACAAGCTCTGTCACCTCATGTCACCTGACAAGTGTAAAATCACCTCTGCCCTCCTGAGAAAGGGTCACACCCTGCTCACAAAGGAAGAGGCTGTAAAAAAACAATCACAGCCAAGCAGGTGTCCTCAGAGCACACTGCTCCCCAAGCCTAGTCCTAGCCCCACCTCCGCTGACCATTGACCATCCTTAGAGAACCCCTTCCCTGGCTTGCTTCGCCTCCAGGCTGTTCCTGCTGGTGCCCAGTCTTCCCAAAAGATCTCCAGACCCCTGGCTTTTCTGACCCCTCTCCTCCTTCCCTCATTCTGACTCCTGGATTTCTTCCGTTGTCATGGAAGACTGTTCGCAACTCTGCATGGAGATTTCATCAGCTCAGTAAGTTAACAGTGGAGGCACCTATAGAAAGCAGGCTGGGGCTGAGGAGACGGCTCTATCAGTAGAGTACCTATAGATGAGAGACCCTCAGGAACTAAGACCAAGGTGGACAGACGCACAGACCACACACACACACACACACACACACACACACACACACACACGTGCAAGAAAATAGGGACTGGGGACATGGTTCAGGGGTTAAGAGCACTGACTGCTCTTTCAGAGGACTCAGGATTGTTTCCAGCATCTACAGGGTCACTCAAGACCATCTGTAACCCCAGTTTTATGGATCTGATAACCTCTTATGCCTTTAGTGGGCACCAGGCATGTACCTGGTGAGCAGATTTACATGCAGACAAAACACCAATGCATAGAAAATCAAAAAGAAATGAAGGAGATATTTAAAAATAGAAGAAAAATTTCAGCCAAGTGGTGAACCAAATGAATACATTCCAAGTCTCCAGGGAATCAAAAAATCAAAGCATGTGATGATTTATCCATTAATCATCCAAAATGTGTGTGAGCTGGTGTGTGAGGGTCACTTCTTTTCACCGCTGCTCTCTGGGCAGTCTCTGAGGGCACCATCATCAAACGAACAACGGAACCTTGTTCCTCGGCTCCCTGTGCACACACACCCTTGCACGGCACCAAGGCTCAGGGCCTGGTCACACTGGAAGCATTTCCTCCCAGACTCATGCCAGTCTTGCCATCCAGCCACACCTGTAACTGCTACTGTTCCTTATAGCGCTGCTTGCCTCCGTGGTAACGTTTACCCAGCAGCCCATGCAGTGAAGAACCACGGGGCAGATTTTCCCCCACAGGACTTGAGTCGGTCTCCAATACACACTATCACAAACCAGGGTGCTCTGTGATTTGAGCACAGTCACGCAGTCACCGGGAGATGATGCCAGAGGATGTAGCTCAGCTGGTGGAGTGCGTCACTAGCGTGCAGGAAGCCCTGGATTCCACCCCACTCCTGGATGGCTTAAAGGGGCGGGGTGGTACAGGTTTATCACCCCAGCACTCAGGAAGTAGAGGCAGAAGGACCAGAAGTTCAAGGTCATCCCTGACTGCCTACAGAAGTGAGACCAGCCTGTTACACATCAGATTCTGCCTCAGAAAAAAAAAAAATCAGCTCTGAGTGGCCTTAAGCTAAAGCCCTGACCTTTGAAGAGTCTGGTAATGTTAAACCCTCATGTTCTGGCGTAAGCAAGCATGGACTAAACTAATGGCCTCACACCTAGATTCCTGGAAGCTATTTTTGTGGGACAGCAATGACATCCTCCCCTCACCTCCTGCCTACCTTGATCCCTTCTCCTCATTGGCTAGTCACTGAAAACAAGAGTCAGGGCTGGGGGTGTAGCCCAGAGGCAGAGCACTAGCCCTGTGTTCTACCCAGCAATGAAAACACATATATACAAGAAATAAACAACACAAGTCACATAGACCAGTTCTAGGCACACAATGCTCCCAGGCAGAGGCAGCAGAGTCCCATGGGTCCACAGATCTGACCGTGTGTACCTGGCCTCAAGCTCTCCACCCCAAGATGCTCCTTCAGCTTCCTGTGGCCTCTGTTCTGAGATGGTTCGCTCTCCTCCACCACCACCCTCTCTCCAGCTGACTACCTGGCAGACATGCTAAGCACTAACCCAGCATGACTGCCAGTCCATCTCATTAGAGTCTGATGACAGAGATGTCATTGTCCCTTGCCTTGCCCTAGTGTTCTTGTGACTCAGAAAGGGCTAAGGAGGTTTAGATACATCCTGGAGCACAAGGTATTTGGTTGGTTTTTTATTTCTCCTCCTCTCTGTATACATAAAGCCTGCTGGCTCTGCTGGCTCATATCTATCATTCCAGCTGCTCAAGAGGCTGGGATTTGAAAGTTCAAGGTCTGCCTGGGCTACAGAATTCTTTCAAGGCCAGCCCTCACTACGTGGCCAGACCGTGTCTCAGAACAAAAACAGAAGGAGGTCTGAGGATGCAACTCAGGGAGCGATTGAGGAATTTCTCAGGAGACCCTGGGCTCCATCCCTATGGGGCAGGGGGCAGTCTCAGTGGCTCCTCAGAACGGTTTTGTTTCATCTCCTTCAGGCCGCACGGGCAGACAGACAGACAGCTCAGTCAGCAATGCTGCTCCATGCTGTGCCAGTCTCGGGGCCCAGTATTTCTTTCCCACCGTGAAGCTCAAAACCTGCAACTTTGGGGCTGCAGGGGGCATGGGTCAGTGGGTGAAGGATTTGCTGTGCAAGCATGAGGACCAGAGTTTGATCTCCCAGAACCTGAAGGACAAAGCCAGGCATGGTGGCACTTGTTTATAATCCAGTGCTGGGCAAGTGGAGACCCCTGGGGCAGGATGGCCAACAAACCTAGCCAGACTGGCAAGACCGTGTACATACACACACACACACACACACACACACACACACACACACACACTCCTGCAGCTTTGGCTCAACTCTCAGTCAGAAAGGGCAAAAGTTGTCTATTTCATTGATGCTTCATCACAGACAAATTCCCAAGAAGTAGTAAGACTGAAAACACACTAGAAAAGAAAATCTGTCCAAAGGTATAGAATCGCCAAGCATGGTGGCCCACACCTTTAATCCCAGCACTCGGAAGACAGAGGCAGGCAGATTTCTCAGAGTTTGAGGACAGCCTGGTCTACAGAGTGAGTTCCAGGACTGCCAGGGCTGTTCCACAGAAAAACCTTATCTCAGAAAAAAATAAAATAAAGAAAAGAAAGAAAGGAAGAAAGGAAGGAAAAGAAAAGAAAAGAAAAAGGAAAGGAAAAAGAAATGAAGGGTAAAATCTTCCAACAAACTCAAATTCAAGCTTTTGTTTAAGCAGTCATTCCCCACACTGGCTGGGGAGCAAGCCTCCCCTGCTCTCCAGCCATGTGGGTTGACTGCGGAGTGAAACAGAGGTTAGTATTGACTCAAAGCCCTGTTTACAGCCCATAACTCACTCCACCGTCAGCAAATAATGCAGTCAAACACAACCTGCTGAAGCCATGCTGCTGCACTCCACAGCCAGAGCGAGAAGGAAAGGCTCCCACACTGGAGGGCATCCCAAAATACTCAGGGGTTCACTGAACAGATAAAACAGGCATCAAGGACAGGGCCTATGGGCCTCATCATGATTTGAACATTGTGGGCCACATTCGATTAGCTCTCTTCATTCTAATTAAGTCATTATAATTATAGTGATATCAGAACAAATCCTTGGCCGAGATGGTGTCTAGCCAGCCAGCTAACCCATTTAGAGTGCTTTTAAATGTTTTTTAGTGCTTTGAGACAAGGTCTCATATAGCCCAAGCTGGCTTCAAACTCAGGACGTATCTATGGATAACCTTGAACTTCTGATTTCCCAGTCCCACCTTCAGAGTCCAAGAACTACAAGGATCTGCCCCCATGCCCAGTTTCTGGGATGCTCGAGATGCAGCCCCGTGCTAAGAAAGCACTCTCGGAACTGAGTTATAGCTGCCGCTTGGAACTGCAACATTTTAAAATAAAGGAAGCCTTGTCTGTCTTTAAAGAAATTAAAAATACCCTAGGATGTTGGGCTATTTCTTCCGGGGATGAAAGATTTTCCAAAGCTAGATTGGGGGAAACTGCTTCCAAAGTACAAAGCATCTCCCAGACCTGCAGAAGTCTAAAGTGGGCTGGTGTGAACAGAAACCATGTAACTTCTTATTTTAAAAATGATTTCAAAGTATTGGGAATTCCTTCAAAGTTCACCTCTCATGTGAAAGTGCACAAGCAAGGATTCCCACACACTCCTGTGCTACACACACTAACAGGCATGCACTGCTTGTGAACATGTGGTGGGCCCCTCAAGACGCACTGAGCCAGGTCTAGGGAGATAGCTCAGACAGTAAACACTTGCTTGCAATCGTGCGTACCTAAGAGAGAGCCCTAGAAGCCCTGTGTAAAAAGCCGGGAATGCTGATGTGTGCTTGTAATCCCAGCACAGGGAAAGAAACAGGTGGAATGTCAAGGTTCACTAGCCAGTCAGTCTAGCCTAGTATGAGAAAATTTCTAGGTCAGAGATTCTGTCTCAGTCAAAGGTAAAAGGTACTGGAGCAACAAAAAAGTAATGAGGTTGTCTTCCGGTCTCTACATGTGTGTGCTTGCAACTGCACACACAGAGAACCAGACTGGGTACAACGCAAAAGCAGGAGCTCCAGCCTTGAATCTTTGGTGCAAGGATTGAGGCATCTTGAGCAGTCAGCAGAGGCCCTCCAGGGTCAGGCTTTCCAGACAGGTGGAGTCTTACGTTGTCCTGTGGCAGGAGGCTACGTACACATTGCTCTCATGACAACACACTATAGGAACTAAGAACAGACTGAGAGCAGACTCTACTACCATGACATATGCACATAAATTAGCTCCTCACAGACCATGCTGTGGTGCAGAAGGGCTCAGTCAACTGCTCTCTGTGTCAGCACGAGGACGGGACCCGGGTTCCATCTGCAGAACCCACATAAGAACCCCAGCCTGGCAGCATGCTCTTACGGTTCCAGCAGTTGGGAGGCCCAGATGGGAAAACCCATGGGGCTCGACGGGTCAGCCAGCCTAGCCAAATCTGGTGCCTTCCAGGGATGTAAGAGCTTCTGTATCAATAAAAATGTATAAGGCACCTAAGGAAGCACACTCAAGGTTTACTTCAGGCCTTCACATGCAGGAGCACACACACGCACCCCCTCACACACATGCACCTGGACATACAGAAATACATATACACAAAAACATGTATGACACTGGTCTTAAAGCAAACCACTGCAGGGACCTTCATGTAGTCAGCTGAGACACACCACCACTTCTTCACGACTTGCTTCCTTAGACTTGTTACTCAGGGCTGGAGCAGCTGAGATATAAATTAGAAAGATTGAGGGATGGGGTTGAGGGCCATGAGATGCTCATGCATAGCCACAACTTTCGATTTATTCATAATAAATTTGCATAATAGAATATGTTTGTAACTTTCAGGTACATTTCTGTACTGAAGGATTTGATAGCAAAGGAAATCCAGGCAAGCAGACAAGGAAAGTCCCATTCATTCCCCTGGCTACCGTCTCTCTGCAGAAGACACTGGGGTCCTTCCAGCTAGCTCCTGTCCCGGCAGGTTTCTGAGGTCTGATGGGCAGGCAACACAGGCTGGTCAGCACCAGCCCTGCCTGAACCCTTTAGTCTTGCAAGAGATTCCATTTCAGTCTAGGGAAGGGGAGGCTCTTCTAGGGAAAAGGCAACTTCAAACAGCAATGCTCTCTAGCTCGCCTACACAGCAAAATCTTAATAGGGCTTGTGTTTAGCTCACGTGTCAGCTCTCTGCTAACATCTGGAAAACCCACTCTGATTTACAGATACGGTAACGGACGCCAACCAGATATTTCAGATTCCCAGAACCGTACTAGATCCGTGCACCTGTTCTCAGTTCAAATAGGCGCTTCTGGTTTGCAGAAAGGATTCCTCTGAACAACAATAAGGTCATATTTCATATACAGAGACATCTGAATGATAAGGTTTTGGGGAATCCCAAGGACAGGAAGCTGTGGTCACGGTGAGGTGATTTGGGGGCACAGTACCCCGGCGGAGTGCCTGCTTAGAATGCATGAAGTCCTGCGTTTGCAGCGTGTTCCAGGAAAAAAGGAATTCGAAACTTGTAAAGTGGAAGAAAATGAGGAGGGGATTTGATGACGGCCAACAGGTTAGACATACTCTGCTGAAGGTCAGGGCTGGCAAACTGTGCAAACGAATTGGGAGACTTACACAGACATGTAAACACTCCCTGGGGGTTCCTGCAGGTCCAGAGAGTAACCAGAATTATCTACAAGCAAGTCTGTCCCTGTCTTTTAAAAAGGTGCCTAAAGGTAATTACGAATCGACCTAAAGCAAGTTCATCAGGATCCCAGGAAGATCCCTCTCTTTGCTACTGGCACCCGCTTCCCTAAGGGTTAGCCCCACTTACTGTTGCTGGACTTGAGGTCGCGGTGCAGAATAGGCACCACCGCCTCCTCGTGCAGGTAGAGCATACCGCGGGCGATCTGCACGGCCCAGTTGACCAGCACATGCGGGGGGATGCGGAGTGCGCGGCGCGGGCCTGGCGCGCGGGGATCCGGTGCAGCGGCTGCCAACGCCCGGTTGAGCGCCCCGCCGCGCGCGAACTCTAGCACCAGGCAGAGGTGCGGCTGCCGTAGACACACACCCCGCAGCTGGATGATGTTGGGGTGCCGCAGCATGGCGAAAAGCCGAGCCTCCCGCCGAACGCTCTCGGCCGCCGACGCCGCGTCCTGCTCAGGGTCCCGACGTGCCGCCTTCACCGCCACCTCCTGGCCCTGCCAAGTGGCGCGGTACACCTGGCCGAAGCCGCCGGCACCAATCAGTTCCTTGAGTTCCAGACGCTCGAAGTCCACATGCACCGGTGAGCAGGGCCGCGGCGGGGGCGACGCAGGCGGCGGCACCTGGCCACACGGCGCCACGTAGCTGGCGGGAAAGATGCCCAGGCGCCTCTGCACTTGGCCTGCCCACCAGCCCTCGTCGCCTGACACCGCGGCGTCCTGGGACAGCACCTCCACCAGCTGGCCGCGCCTCAGGCTCAGCTCGTCCTCGCCGCGCGCATCGTAGTCGTAAAGTGCGGCCCACATCCCGGAGGAGGAGCACCCCGAGTCACCCCGTGTTGGGGACCGTGGTGTATCTGCCGTGCCCTCGGTTCCAGGAAGCTCCATAGGGGCGACTGAGAGGTCGCTAGAGGAGCAAGTGCCGTAGCCACCACCTCAGCTTCCCCGGTCTCCAAAAGTGCGCTTCATCCGTCCAAACCAACAGGAAAGGGGTGCAGGGATTGAGCGGGACAACAGAGGTCACGCCCACTGCCCGAGGGCTCTTGTTTGGCTAGCTCTTGCTTGTGCCTCTGGCGCAGACGCCTGGTGCTGAGCCTGTCGTGGACTCCCGCGCGCTCCCTAGTAGTCACTCCCCCGGCCCCGCCTCCTCGGCCACTAGGTCTTCCAGGTTCCCCTGGCACCAGTCCTGTCCCTGCCGAGTTCGTTACCCCGGGTGTCCACCCTCCAGGTTCATTAGTCCCGCCCTCCGGGTTCTTTAGCCCCAGGAACTAACCCAGGAGCCCGACCTGAATCCGCCTCCTCGATCTGACACGCCCTCTGTCTATCCATTCCGCCAAGTGGACACTTCTGCCCCAGCAATTTTGCTCTCTGGGACCCGGTCCTCGCTCCAGACTTCCCTGGTTCCACCCCGGGTGCCCGCCCTTCCTTTCCAATTGCATTCTCCAAGTTCATTGGTGCTCCCGGATCCATCCCTCCAGGTCATTAGCCCCTCCCTGGTGCCCACCCTTTCAAAAGTTCATTCTCCACGTTCATTGGTGCTCCTGGAGCCACACCTCAAGGTCTATTTACCTCGTCCTGGTGCCAGCCTTCTTGGCCCTTCCCTCCACTCATGAGTAACCCTGAATCCCCACCCCGGGGCCAACTTCTACAGGTCCTTTAGGGCTCCGGACACAGCCAGCGAGTGCCTGTCTCCAGGATCTGCCCAACCCACTCCAAGCCCTTTACTCAAAGTGAACCCACCAATCCTCCAGGTCACTGGGTCCCCTCTACAGCCCTGCAGGGCCCACACCTGCTTTCTAGACCCATTCTGACCCCGCCCCCAGACTGTCTTTCTTTTCACGCCCGTTCGTGTCCTATTCTGAGCCCGCCCTTCAGCGTCCCCGCCGCCTCTGAGGCCTAGGACTGCCGCGCTCACGTGGCCCGGAGGGCGGAGCAAGCCTGGGCCCTCTTAGAGCTTTCCGGAAAGTTAAAGAGATCTTAGTGCATAAAGACGGTGCCGTGTAAAGGAAGATGAAGAGAAGAGTACCCTTGTGCTCCAGATGTAAGGTGACAGATCATCCCAGCAAAAGACGCTCGTCCCTGGCCCAGGAGTGCTTGATCTCACCAGGCTGCGGGCACGGAAATTCACTAGATGCCTGAGGGCGGCGAGCCACAGCTGCATAACCCCGAAAACTGATGCGTCCCTGCTCCTGCAGCGCTCCGATGTCAGGGATCTCTAGGTCGCGCCTAACACAGTGCACCCACCAGCTCCGATGTAGGTTACTGTTAAATTTCAAACCCGAGACTAGCTGCTGAAGTGCCTGCTTAACATGTCAAAGCGAACAGTGGCCCTCAGTCCCTACCTGTTACAGGATCCTCCCGTATTGCCGACCCCACTTCCTACTCTGAACTCTCTAGCCCAGGGGCCTGGCTACTCTTCCCTATATAATCCAGACATTTTGTACCTTCAGCCTCCAGGCTGCTGCACCGGATCCCCGCCCCCACCCCGTTTCTTTTCCTCTCCTGCATGGCCCAGTTCAGTCTGGTCGTGTCCATTCTGGATGCTCCCAACTGTCTCTGCCTCTGGCTATGTTTTCCCACATATTTATAATAAACTTTCTCCTCCACCACACCTTTCCTTTCCTTGGCGGCCCCTGTGAGCTTCAGGCTGTCAAGGTGCAGCAACCGATGAAGCTTAAAATAAATAGAGAATACAGTTGCAAAATCATCCTGAGAAATCAGAGCAAAATGTATTAAACCTGAGGGCCCTGACTAGTGACAAAGAAGGATGAGCCTTAATTCTAAAGTGCATAAGGCGGTTTGTTTGGTTTCTGTGCTTCCTGCTCTGTTTGGTTTGCCTGCTTGTTTATTTTTCAGGGTCTGAATTTACACATCTGTAAAATGTTAGTGGCCATAAGAGGTGTTTTCCTCAGAGGGTGGCTTTGAGGAGCCTGGAGGGTGCTTGCTGCATAACCATTCTCTAGTAGTGGTTGATATCAATATTAACACTCCCTCTTTGAGGCAGGGTTTTGTCACGTAGAGCCTACTAGCCTTGTACACACTTCAGAAGGTTGGGAGTCACAGCAATACTACAGCCTCGGCTTCCTGAATGCTGGGATTGGGAGTGTGTACCAACAACATAGTTCAGCATTTCTTAAAAGAGCAAGCAGATGTCTGCCAGGACCCCTTTCACAAACACATTTTCTAACTTTTCTGTTATATATATATATATATAATTTGTGTGTGCACGCATGTGAGCACATGTGTGTGCTCATGCATGCACCCAGGTGCAGAGACTGGAAGAGAGCATCTGACATCACCTTTCTCCATTCTATGCCTGTAAGATAGAATCTCTCACTGAACCTGGAGCTAGGTTGGCCGTCAGCAAACTCAGGGATGCTCTCATCTCCCTATGTTATACTAGTGTCACAGAGGTGGTTACACCTGACTTTTATCTAGGTCCTGGGAATCCAAACTGAAGGATTTGTGTTTTTGCAGCAAGTGCTCTTACCCACTGAGCCATCTCTTCGGCCCTAACTTTTCTGTTTTTCTAATATTTATACCACAATTGCCTTCTGCCTCTGACAAGCGATATGGATTTTCACCCACAAGCAACGAAGTCAGAACTTGTGTGATTAAGCTACAGTGAACCACCCTGAAAGAAAAGGGTTGTGGAAACTGGACTGACACACGGATAAAGTACAATCAGCAGGACAGACGTCTGGTGGCGAAGGCTTCCAGAAAAAGACTTGGGGGTGCAGGCTGAGAAGCGACGTCACCCTCCTCCACAGCCTATTTCCACTTCCTTTCCTGTCTGATAGCGACTCCATGAATCATGACAGCTAAGAACTTCTCTGTTGTGGAATGCCTCTCTACTCAGAGAGGAGCCAGCATCCTACAGAGGAAGAAGAGAGAATGTTGCCAGTGAGAAGGGAAAGTTTAACATCTAAAATCTCAACTTCTGGGCTGGAGAGATGGCTCAGAGGTTAAGAGCATTGCCTGCTCTTCCAAAGGTCCTGAGTTCAATTCCCAGCAACCACATGGTGGCTCACAACCATCTATAATGAGGTCTGGTGCCCTCTTCTGGCCTGCAGGCATACACACAGACAGAATATTGTATACATAATAAATAAATTAATGAATATTTTAAAAAATAAAATAAAATCTCAACTTCTATGGGGTGGGGAGGGTAGTTCAACTGTTAAGAGCCCTGGCTGATCTTCCAGAGGATGAGATGGCTTCCTATTGGGGTCTAGCCTCGACGGGTTCGTATGTTCCAGGGGAGGGGCGTGTGGATTAGAAATGTTTGGCAGAAAACACAGAGAAACAAACAAACAAAAAAGACAGAGACACAGGATAGACTAGGGAGGACAGCCAGTGAATACTGAGTCCGCCCACATTTATTTCTCATAGGTTTTATACACCCCAATCCAAAGAGGAGGGGGAAGACAAAAAACCTTTTTACCAAAATGCAAGGAAGAAACAAACTGGTCCCCTTCTCAAATACCCAAAGCCTCAATTAACCACATCCTAGGTCAAACACCCTTGGTCAAACCTCCTGTCAGTACCTTGAACTCTCTGGCCTTTAGTTAAGCTGGAGCAGATCCACAGCTGTGGGCTCCACAGTTTCCCAGCACCCACGTGGTGGCTCACAGCTGTCTGCAACTCCAGTTCTAGGGATCTAATGACCTCTGTGGGTACTGCAAGCACATGGCACACACATACTTAGGCACACAGACATGAACATAAAATAAATATCTTTAAAAAAAGTAAGAATCTTCTCCTGTAGTGTGGAAGGGATGCAGTGTTATGGGAGAAAGAAACCAAATAAACCAGAGATGAATGGGTCATGGAGTCACACGCCTGCAATTCCAGCCTTTGGGAGGTGGGGCCGGGAGCATCATGAGTTCCAGGCTAGCATAGGCTACACGGAGAGACCCTGTCTAGAAAACACAAACCAAGAACTGAGGAGATGAGGAAATGGAGACAGCGGAAATTAATTGTGCTTGACTTTGGGATCTGAGAGGGTCAACACTTACAGGCAGGAGGAAATAACTCTAAAGATCAACCCAGGTCGCAAAGCAGTGAAAGACTGGGTGTCAGTGACAAGGGGGTTCACACATGTGTGGACCTGCCCTGAGCCCCTAGTCCCAGGAGAGTCAGCACTGACATCCCAGGAGAGCAGACCACTCTCAAAGCAGGAATTTCTCACAGGTTGTCGGCGGGCATGGGGCAGATGAGGGATGGAAAGAGAACACGAACAGGAGCAACCTGGCAGCACGCTGTTGCCAGCCGTGATGCCCAGCAACAGGGTCAGATGCTGGCCTGGAAGAGCCAAGGAAGGGAACCAGAGCATAGAGGACCTTAAGACTGAGTCTGCATTTGAACTCCAGGAGAGACTGGAAGCCAAAGAGGGCCAAGGAAAAGTATTTCCTCAAGACCTGGGGGCAGGAGGGAGTGTTTGCAAATCTAGAAAATATGGCCCAGTAAGATGGCTCAGCATAATGGCCCGTGTCTGGGTCTGCATGGCAGAAGGGAAAACTGACCCCTGGTGCATGTGCATATTTGCACACACACACATCCTCAAAATGTAATTTAATTTATTTAATCTAGTTTATTTATTTTGGGGTTTTTAAGACAGGGTTTTTCTATGTAGATTTGGAGCCTGTCCTGGAACTTGCTCTGTAGACCAGGCTGGCCTTGAACTCACAGAGATCCTCCCGCCTCTGCCTCCCAAGGGCTAGGATTAAAGACGTGCACCACCACCACCTGACTGCAATTTAAATTTTTAATCTGACAAAAAAATGCTAGAGATAGAAAAATGTTTTTCCTGATGTTTACTTATATACAACACCCATTTTCCCTTTTCTATTTCTATTCAGAAAGCAGAACTGCAGGAAGGTGACAGTTTAGTGAGATTGCCTTTGTTGAGTCCTATGCCTAGCTTCAAGACAAAAGGAATGTTGAGAGAGAGTTTGGAAATTCAGAAACACCAGTTGTCATTGCCCACCTTGGGTCCCATCTGTGTGTGTGTGTGTGTGTGTGTGTGTGTGTGTGTGTGTGTGTGTGTGTGTGTGTGTGTGTGTGTGTGTGTGTGTGTCTGTGTCTGTGTTTGTGTGTGTGTGTGTAGGCTGTATGCCAGGGGCAAAGTAAAGAAACTGTTGACATGACCTCTCCATTATTAACAGAAAGGTTTTTTAAATTGTGAATAAGAGAAAAGGATTATCCAGAGGGATCTGGAAGAGTCCAGAGCAGAGAGAAAAGAAAGCAGACTGGACATGGCCAGGGCTTGGGAACAGGAAAGTGGGAGAGAAAAATGAAGATACCAAGATAGCAAAAGACAGAGACTAAAAGCACAGTGAGAGAGACAGGATAGCGAGAAAGGGGGGAGGATGGCAAGAAAGGGAGAGGGAATCAGATATGGGAGAGAGAGAGAGAGAGAGAGAGAGAGAGAGAGAGAGAGAGAGAGAGAGCCCATCCTATGGACAGATTATGTGGATTACACAGAAGACAAGTACCTTAGGGGAGCGTAGAAGAGGGGTTGAGAAGGTCTAGAACGCCAGTATAGACTGTGAAGTGTGTAACAGGTACTTGTGATACTGAGGGAGCCTGGAGGCCAACATGGGTTTGATATGCTGACAGATACCACAAGTATATGTATGTTGGAGGGCCATAAATCCCTTCTGCCAGAAGTCAGGGAAATGACTCCTTGGGGACTGAAAACCTGTTTCACAGGTTTGCCTCTTCTCTCCTCTCCCCTCCTCTGCCCTTCCCTTCCCCTTCTCTCCTCTCCTCTTCTCTTGTCTTCTCTTCTCTCTTCTCTTTTTCTCATGTTTCTCATGCATCTCAGGCTAGCCACAAACTCGTCATGACTGGCCTTGAACTCCTGATCTTTGTTCCTCCACTTTCCTAAGTACTGGGATTATAGACGTTTGCCATCACGCCTGGCTTAAACATTGGAAAGACATCAGAGAATGATGGGTCAAGAATAGTTAGAGGAGGTGGCATGATGGGGAGACAGTGGGAATCTTCAAAAGCATGGGCAGAGTGAGGGTAGCCTCGTGCAGAAGGCAAGACTTGAGACAGTCAGCTCTTCAAGGGCGTGTTTGGATGCGGCTGTTTTCCGGAGGTCTCAGTTTCTTAGTTAGAAGCTAATTGTTTTTTTTTTTAATATTTATTTATTGTGTATAAAACATTCAGCTTCCATGTATGCCCACACACTAGAAGAGGGCGCAAAATCTCACTACAGATGGTTGTGAGCCACCATGTGGTTGCTGGGAATTGAATTCATAACCTTTGGAAGAGCAGCCAGTGCTCTTAACCACCAAGCCATCTCTCCAGCCCCCTAGAAGCTAATTGTGAAGCAGCATGGTGCTTTTCTAATGCCTTGAGAGATTGCAGTTTAGCAGGTACTCTTGCCCCCTCCCCTGTCTCCTTTCTCGCTATTTAAAGATGTGGAGTTAAATGAATAAAATAACAATAACAGCAGCTAGTTACTGGCATCTACTGCTGTGTGCGTGCGGACTGTGGATCCGGTTACTGTTTATTCTCCGTTTCTGCTGGCGCTCTGCCTGAGACACAGTCATCCTGAGTTGTAAGATTTCTGCTACTTTAATCCCTGGGGCCAAGCTTCAGTCCTAAAGATAGAGAGCCTTGTAGTTACAGATTACTACCGGGCTGGGGAAAGGAACAATGGACCACTTCATTAAACCACTACATTGTGAAAGGCTGAGGGCACCCAGAAAGCCAAGGCCATCCTTCCATCCTAGCTGATATCCCTTCAGGCACAGACCACAGTACCCATGACCTTGGGCTCCAATCTGGCACCAGTCCGTCCACCTGCCAACTGCTCCTTCAATTTTTGTTGCATTTTTTTTTAGAATGTCCTTGACTCTTTTCAAACATAATGACTGATTCTTTACAACATGCTGCACGTACTAACCTGAAGTCACAGAGAACAAAAATGTGTGTGTGTGTGTGTGTGTGTGTGTGTGTGTGTGTGTGAAAGAGAGGTGTGTGTGTGTGTGTGTGTGTGAAAGAGAGAGGGGGGGAGGGAGGGAGGGAGGGGGAGGGGCTGACTCTATGAAGATGAGCTTTGTATGGGTTGCTTTATTTTTTATTGAGTTCCAAAAGACTGGGCACTCTCCCTGTTTTGCTTGCTAATGCTTCTGTTTTGCATAGTTTTGCTGTCTGGTGCATTTTTTTCCCCACACTTTGTGAAAATGAGGGTTTCCCCCGAATATCAGATCTTTGAGAAGGGTGCGGATTCCTTAAACTAGATGCAGCAATGGTCAAACTACAGACGTTTTTAGAGAGCTTCAGCTTTTGTTTTAAATCGATTTGCAGACAGAGGCAGGAGAGCTGGGTACGTGGCTCAGTTGGCGGAATATTCTCCTGGCTTCTGGAAGTCCTGGTGTGAGCCCCAGCACTGCATAAGCCAGGCACACCAGCTCATGCCTGTAATCCTAGTACTCAAGAGGTAGAAGAAGGAAGAGCCACAGTCCAGGGTCATCCTTGGCTATACAGATAGTTTGAGGCCAGCCTGGGCTACATGAGAACCTGACTCAGCAAACAAAAGGAGGCTGTGAGCATACCCTCTCCTCAAGCAGACTGTGGGGATTAGTGAGAACACGTATACAACCCTTTGGACACTATCCGAGAAATGCTCAAATTCCAAGCACTGTTTTTTAACTCCTACATACAACATTTGCTGTGATGCAAGGTTTATCTACGCAGCCATGTTTTTCTCCATCTTTTAAACTAATACCTGGCATTTCTTTAGAACTCTGCAGGGAGCCCAGTTGACCTTTCCATCCCTTGCAATAAATGGGGGCACACCTGGTGTAACTCAGCTGTGTGAATCTACCCCGGGAGCACACCTGGTGTGACTCAGCTATATGACTCTGCTATGGTGGTCAGCATTATGTCAGACAACTTTGTGATGGTCAGTTTTGTGGTCGTCATATTTGTAGTCATCAGCTTTATTGGCCTTCTTGATTTTCGTCTGGATGTTATTGTTAATTCATGGTTGTCTTTATCATCCTGTAGGCATAAGTAGTGTGAAATACTGGAAAAATAGTGATACACGCTAGACATGCAACCACTGTTTATAATTGTTTGCTCCAAGAATGGAGAGATGACTCAGTAGTTAAGAACAATGATTGCTCTCACAAGGGCCCAAGTACGGTTCCCAGCACCCACACAGTGGCTCACAACTGCCTGTAACTCCAGCTCCAGGGCATCTGATGAGTCCTCTGACCTCCACAGGCTCCTGTGTGCACACGGTGCACTGACATACACACATACACGTAGGCAAACACATGAATACGTGAAATTACATAAATGAATATTTTTAAATATATGCTTGTCTGCTTGGTGGCTGTCACTTCACCAATGGTCCTTTGTCAATCTTTGTGGTCCTCCTTCAGGAAACAGAGCAAAGTCAACAGAGAGTTCTAATTAGTGCTGTTTGCAAGGGGTGTTTTTGTCAATTATTTTTGAACAAATTGCTTGATCTATAAAAACAGTAAATCTGTCTTTCAAAACTTGCAGCCTTACTACCCAAGATTTAAAATTAAATATATTGGGGGCTGGAGAGATGGCTCAGTGGTTAAGAGCATTGCCTGCTCTTCCAAAGGTCC
>NC_022011.1:33610955-33626945 GCF_000317375.1 Microtus ochrogaster | reverse complement strand
CATAATAAATAAATAAATATTTAAAAAAAATAAAATTAAATTAAATATATTCAAATGTTAGCACATGCTGGGGTCATTTAACAGGTGACGTGTGAGTCCCATCTCATTTATCCAACAGCTAAATTCTCCTTATTATTACCCTGAGTACTGGGAACTTGCTTTTCCACTGGGTTGATTCCTCTGAAATAGTTGGCTCGCTCCTGTTTGCTTATGGTTCTCTTCATCACCTTTCTTCATCTTCTCATTTTAGAATTAAAAGATGTGTGTAGGATCTACCTCAAAGGAGCCCAGGATATCTAAGCATAAATACAACTTCATTTTTTCATATATATTGTAAGTATGAAAAATATGAGAAAAAAAACATGTTTTTAAGAGGCTATCCGTAAAAAAAGTTAATTTCCTCCCCCACCTTCCCTGGCCATCTGCTTTCTTGCTTCAGAGTTTAATTTTATCTCTCCAAGAACAGATGAAACTGCACATGAGAGACAAATTTTTACAAATATATAACATTTATAGAATACTTTACATATATACACATACATATTGTTTTTTGAAACCGGGTCTCTGGGTCTCTCTATCTATGTAGTTCTGAGTGTTCTAGAGCTCACTGTGTAGATCAGGCTAGCCTTGCATTTATAGAGATTCGCTTGCCTCTGCCTTCTGTAATTAAACATGCCCAACCACACCTGGCATATACTTTTTAAAAAACATAGAGAATACTTTAGCATTTTCCTTCTAAGAGTATTTGATTTAATTTTCTTTCTCCATGTGTGCGCATGCACATGGGTGTACAGTGTCCTCAAGAGGCAGAAGAAGGCGTCGGATCCCCTGGAGTTGAAGTTACAGAGGGTTGTGAGCCACCATGTGGGTACTGCAAGCTGAACTCAGAGCCTCTGAAAGAACAGGAAGTGCTCTCAACTGCTGAGCCATGTCTCCATCCCACACTTCTGTTTTCAGCTAGGGTGTCTTCACGACGCTTCTGGAAAGTAGTATTGCCTTTCAGTTAATTACATATTAGCAGTTTTTGTTTCCATGTGCCTTTTGTCTTCTGTCCTTTTTCCATTTGCTTTACCCAGCCCCCATCCCAGTGTATTCATGGCTCCCCCATCTCTGCTGAGTTTAGCTATTGATTTACTTATTTTATGGCCCAACACCTCTAGGACACACACTAGCCAGTGGGTGTGTTTACTCTTTGTATCCGAGGGGTTGCCTCCTCTCCGGTGTGTTAATTCACACTCATTAAAGCCTCCCCACTGCTTTCCTTAGGTTTGTTGTCTTGATTACTTCTTGATGTCAAAGTCTGCTTTATTCTCGCTGCTTCGTGTACTCACGGAACAGGACGGAGTTGCCGTTACAAAGGATCCCACACACTTTGGTAACCCAACATGATAGTCATGCGCTCATTTATATTGTCGTCCCTTCCAGTGTGAGAGGAGGGACACAGGCCATGGAGTCAGCTTAAGCACTCAGAGGCCATCAAGGGTCCAGTATTTTGCTTTGAAACTAATTCTTTCTTCTCTGTATAATTTGCTAAAAGGAACAGCTAACAGGCACAGATATTCACACACACATGCACGCATGCACACACACACACACACACACACACCGTTTCTTTTCTCAGAGCACAGATTCAGTGGCTGTTGGTAAATGCCTCGTAACTGAATATGACAGTATTTTTTAAAATAAAAATGTATTTATTTTTATTTTATGTATAAAGGTGTCCTGACTGCACTGATGTGCCTATGCCCAGTGGCCTTGCAGGTCAGAAGAGGGCGTCGGATACCCTGGAGCAGAACCTACAGAATCTGAACTCTGAGGCTCTGCGGAGAAGCCTGCATTTCACATATCAGGACTTCCATTAGGCAGTTGTCCGTTTAAACGCTGTCAGGGCAAAGGGAGCAACATTCACATGATGTCTATCTTGGTTTGCACCTGCCTGCTTAGCAGCTTCCCCTACGGGGCCGTTTGGTTTTTATCTCATTTTGAGTTGGAGGTCATGGCACATTATTTTAGTATTTAAAGTTTTTTTCTTATTTCTTTAAAACTTATTCGATTGAGACTCAGAATCTTCCTTCCATTATTTCTCTCCTGAGCATCAAACCCTCATTGTATAGAAAATTAAGAAAATGCAAGACCTAAAATAAACAATAATATTCACCACAAGACACACAGAATACTCACTGATCTATGTGATACATGAACAAACTTAAGTGGAAATCAGAGCCGTAGTTTTGCAAACAAGCTTTCTGCTATACCGAATTTGCTCTGGTTATTCATCCTCGCCTGTTTGGCAATACCTATAGGCTTTACTCTATTCTAGCAGCGATCTAGCGCCACCTAGCGCCACACATAAAACTCTGCTTTTCTCCTTCTCTTCCCTCTCTCCCCCTCCCCTCCCTTTCGTCTTTCCTCCTAGAAGTAATGGTAGATTACTAACTATCCCAGATAATGTTCAGGAAATATATAAAAAGACGGAGAACTAGATGCAGTTGCTCACTCTTGTAATCTCAGTACTCTGGAGGACTGCAATAACATTTCAGGCCAGTCTGAGCCATATAATAGCTTCCAAGCCTCTTCAGTCTACAGAGAGAGAATAAAATTAAACAATGCAAAATAAAAACACCACTGACTAATTGAAACTCCAAAGATTATTTCAGAAAGACGGTTGTCGTCTCTGTGCGCCCAGTTGGGGGTGAAGGAGAAAAGCCAGAGTGGAAACACTATCAGTGGGAGCCGATCAGATGGAGCATAAAACTTCAGACCTCTGGTCTATCGCCAGGCAAGGTCACAGGGACCAAAGCCCCACATGTGGAACTCAGAGAAAACTGCTTGGAGTTCTGCCAGTCTGGGCCTTGAGGTTAGACAAACCTTTTGATGCGGGTGGCAAAACAAAAACAAAAGCCAAGGGGTTTCCTGTCTGTGTCTCTCACACGGGAACATTCTTGGTCCTCACAACTAGCAAACTCACTCCTGGGAGTCTCAGAGAGAAAGCCAGGTGGAGCCCCAGCCACCAGGAAGGGAGAGGGCGGGATCGAGCTCCTTCTGAAGTGGGCACAGGGCGGAGCCGCGGGAGCATCCTTGAGCAGGCGTCGCGAAGCATGATGGGAAAATCCTCCTTCCCTTGGACATGGCGCGCACCTGCCCGGCAACATTGGCCGGCTCCAGCACCGCGCTGTACCGGCCCGCTCTGCCCAGCGTCTGCCGGGGGTTGGGTGGAGGCGGCGGGGGAGGGGGCATGACTGGAGCACCCCCGAGTACAGCACCGTACTGAGCTCCCAAGGTGCTGAGCCCCAGGGCACGCACCGTCCCTGTCCGACTCTGCGGGGATGGCGTCCCAGGTGTTGCAGCTGCTCAGGCAGGGCGTGTGGGCCGCACTCACAGGGGGCTGGTACCACGACCCCGAGCATAGCAAATTCACCAACAGCTGCCACCTCTACCTGTGGCTGTTCCTGCTGCTGCTGCCTCTGACTCTGCACCTGGTGAGTTCCCAGTTTAGGAATGGATGGGGGCGGGGGGGGGAGGAGGAGGAGAAACAGGAAGGGATTAAGGAGGAGGAAGAAAAGGAGGGAAGGAAGATTAATAAGGAAGAGAGGAGGAAAGAAGAGAGAAGGAAGGAGATGAATAAGGTAGAGAGAACAGAACAGAAGAAGGAGAAAGGTTATGAAGGAAAAAGAAGGGGACAGGGAGTCAGAGACTAGACCTGGGCTGGGAATGGGACAGTGACTTTTGAGAAGTAGGGACTGAAAAACGTGGGGGATTTGGGACAGCAATCCTGCAGGACACCAGGGAGTCACAGGGAAGAAGTACCTAGGACCTGAGGGACTGTGGCTCATTAAGAATTGATGCGGTCTGCCTGGATGAGTCAGGCCCTGCTGGTGAGAACTGTTGAGACTGGCTTGTGGGTACCCAACCCTAGGCCTCATGGCTGGGGATGGTATCTGCTATAACGTGTTGTGCAGAGTCACAATGAACAGGCAATATGAGTTTTCCCAGGCGACCTGATTTCGGTTGTTTGCTGTTGGTTTTTCTCCTCTCTTTGCTTCCTGTTTTGCTTTAAGAAGGCGGATTCTACCATCAATTACTTTGCAATTCCCACACCATGGTGTATAGAAGTCTGGGGGAGGGGGACCAGGAGTGGGTAAATGTTGTATATCGTACGCCAGAGCAGTGTGATACCTCCTCCTCCGGGATGGACACCATGAAGGTGCTAGCGAACGCTTGCTGGGAGATTACATAGATGACCTTCATAGGTCAGACAGACACATAGGTAGTTGAAGCCATGGTGAAACTTCCTTAACAAACTGCCTGCCGCTAAGCTGAGCTAGGAGTCAGGTCAGATGTGCCTGTGAAGGACTTCATCCCTCAACAGCCTGCGATCCTCCACAAAATCTTCAATGGGTTTGCATGGCTGACAGGTTCCGAGTCTGACATTTGAGATGCCTGGTGGCTTGGCATCCCTGGGCTCTGGCTCCTTTCCTGGCAGTTTCTCCAGAGCTGTGGTTCGGACGACAGACTGCCTCAGTTGAACTCTGGTTCCAGTTTTTCCCAGTTCTGGAAGCTTGGAAGAAGTTAACTCACTCTGACTTGTCATTTTCTCAACTTTAAAAAAAAAAGGAGGAAGAATACAATCACGGCTTTATCTTTACATTTTATTTATCTGTGGGCAGTGGTGATGTGTGTGGTGTGTGTATGTGTGCTGTGGTGTGGTGTGTGTGTTCATATGCTGTGTTGTGTGGTGGTGTGTGTATGTTGTGTGCATGTGTGTAGTGTATATGTGTGGTGCATGTGTGTGTGTGGTTTGGGGGTTGAGGTGCATGTGGTGTGTGTGTGGTATGTGTGGTGTGGTGTGCTCTGGGTATGATACATGTGTGTGTGATGTGTGTGTCTGTGTGTGGTGTGGGGGTTGAGGTGTGTGTTGTGTGTCTTGTGTATGGTGCATATGTGTATTTGGGGGTGGTGATGGTGGGGTGTGAGTGTGTGTGTGTGGTATGTGTGGTGTGGTATGCTCTGAGTGTGATACATGTGTGTGTGTGATGTGTATGGTGATGGTGTGTGTGTGATGTGTGTGTGTGGTGTGGGAGCTGAGGTGTGTGTTGTGTATTGTGCATGTGTGTATTTGGGGGTGGTGATGGTGGGGTGTGAGAGTGTGTACTTGCAGGCATGTAGAGAGGCCAGAGGACAACTTGCAGGGATTCCACTATGTGGGCGTGGTGGATCAAAAGGAGGTTATAAGGCTTGGTAGCAGTGGGTACACTGAGCTATCTTATGGGCCACTAGAACCAGTTTGTGGGTGCAGTGGAGTTCAGTGAGACAGTATATGAGAAATCTTGTCTGGATTGGTCTGGCTTGGACCTGGACTTACCAGGTTATTAGACTGAGTGGTAGGAAGATGTGTCTGAACAGCTGGTCTTTTGGATGTAATCTCAAAGCAGAGGAGATACATGAGTTCGCGGCGGGAAAGGCTTGGTGACAGGAGGTTGGTCCCATTATCCTCAGTCAGGAAGCAGAGGCAGATGAATGGCAGTGCTCAGCTCATTTCTTTTTTATTCAATTTGAGACCCCAGCCCTTGGCGTGGTGCCATCCATATTCAGGATGAGTTTTCCAACCTGAATTAGCTCAGTCTAGAAACCCCTTTACAGACATGCCCAGGGACTTGCCTTTGTGTGATTCTAGATTCCGGGACATTGACAATCAAGATTCACCATCACAAGTTTCAGGTGTTTACTCCACAGCTGTCTTTATGTATTTACACAATAAAAATGTGTTATACTGTTTCAAAAGAAGTGATGGCCCGCTAGACACTGCCTGCATAACAAGAGCACCGTGTCTCGTGAGAGGAATGAGTCACCCACATCATCCTCACGAGAAGAGACCGATTGAAAGGATGCTAGTGTCAAACGTGTGCTTTCTGTGCAGCTTTTTTCCATCATGTCCTATGCAGGAGGGTGTCTGGCTTTTTCTGAATCTAAGATTTATTCAAGGATCTTGCAGGGCTTCTAGGTCCTTGATTCACCTTTACTCTAGAGGGTCCTCAACCTCTTTTGCTTTCTGGAGCATTTAAAGCTGTTTTGTACAGTGTTTCTAAATTTGTATCTCTCTGTTTTCTGGGGGGTTACATTGTGACTAGGAGTTTGGAGAAGGCAATATTGAAAAGGCTGTGCCCTCCTGAAGCATATTGGGGGCGTGGCTTGTTATCCACTCCCATTAGTGCTGCTGTTGACTGTGGCCACTGATCAGTGTGGGGTCCGCTAAGTTTCTGCACTTTGAAGTACGTATCCCCTTTCTGCACTTAGCAATAGGTGAATTGAAATATACAGATTTCATTGCCATCAGTTTTAAACTCAGTGGCTGCCGTACTCTTGCTTAAAATACTTAGCACAATAGTAGTCACAATGTGCAGACTTTGCACCTTGGTTCTTCCAGGCTTTCTCAGCTGGTAGGCTTCTGCTAAAGAGAGCATTCTCTTACCTTTGCTGGCTAGAGCCGTGTTCTGTTTGTTACTGTTGACCACATAGAAATATTTTGTTTGCTTGCTTTTTTTTTTCGAGACAGAGTTTCTGTGTGTAACTTTGGAGCCTTCCTGGCACTCACTCTGTAGACCAGGCTGGCCTTGAACTCACAGAAATCTGCCTGCCTCTGCCTCTTAAGTGCTGGGATTAAAGGTATATGCCACCACTTCCGGGCTCATAGAAACATTTGTGTGTCTGTGTGATATATACATATGGCCCGTGACTGTGTATAAGCCAATTTTTGTTTTTTGGTTTTTTTGGGTTTTTTTTTTTTTTTTCTGAGACAGGGTTTCTCTGTGGCTTTGGAGCCTGTCCTGGAACTAGCTCTGTAGACCAGGCTGGTCTCGAACTCACAGAGATCCGCCTGCCTCTGCCTCCCGAGTGCTGGGATTAAAGGCGTGCGCCACCATCGCCCGGCTATAAGCCAATTTTTGACATAGGGTGTCTACTTCACTTGCTCCCCATCTTAGATTTTGAGACAAAGTCTCTCTGAACCTGGAGTTCCCCAATTCCACTAGGCTGGATGGCTAGTAAGTTCCAGAAGTCCTTCTGCCTCCATCTCTCCAGATCTGGGATTGCAAGCATACACTGTTACCTGTGCTTTTACAATGAATTCTAGGGGTTTCCACCCAGGTCCTCATGCACCTTCATGGGCAGGCACCTTCATCCTTTCCCATCAGCATTGCTTCTGATGCTCAACGGTAACCAGTCATCCTCCCAGGGCTCTTCTACTCTACCCGGATAGGGACTCTTAGTATGCAAGCAGATACAATTTGGTCACTGGGAATCCTGGGTCCCCCAGGGCTGGACTGGAAGGCCCAGAAGCTCACATCTCAAGCTCTGAGATCTTCAGAAGCCCGTTACTCTAGGCGTTAGCAGCCGGACACTTGTTCTGGGATTTAACCACAAGTGGTCCCAGCATCCCAGCAGCTCAGGTCATCTTCAGCTTCTCAAAGCAGTGAGCAGGAGCAGGTGGCACCCATTAGTACAGCAGCTCCCAAGTGCACTTCCAGCATTAGGATGTCCAGCTAACACAAGGGTGCATGCTCAAGCTCTTGGACTCTCTGCTCTTGGACAGCAGCTAGCATTAAAGTTCTCAGGCCCATGGTGTCTGAGATGCTGATTCCTTCAGGCAGGCCGTCTCTCACCTCTGTTCGTCACAATCTTTTTTCTTCAGTGCCAGCTCTCTTCCTTCCCCCACCTTCTACTTCCACCACCCAGCATCATATTCATTTCCAGTTTCCCCTCATCCCTTCCCATGAAAAAATAAATTATAGACCATCAGATCAAACAACAATGGCTTTATCGTATTTATGGCTATTGATTTGTCTTAAGTATAGAAAAGAAATATAGACTTTTTGGTCTGTGAAGGCCATTAAGAATCTTCTGGTCCTTTTATTCTCTGACATAAAAATTTATCTTGCATGGCGTGTCTATGTCCCGAATCTTTACCGTCTTAAAAGAAAAGGCAGACGTAATACTGGATCTGCAGTTAAGGTACTTGAAGAGCAAATGTGAGGACCAGAGTTTAGATGCCCAGAATCCACATAGAACATTGCGTTGGTTTGGCAGCCCACCTGTAATTCCAGCCTCAGAGAGCAGACAGGGAATCCCAGAGTGAGCTGGTTAAGTGAGATTAGCCATGTTTGTGAGCTCTGGGTTTGATTGCGAGACCCTGCCTCAGTGGATAAGGAGGAGGATGATTCCCGATCTCACCTCAGGTCTCCATGTGCACATTCACCTGTGTTCATAAGTTCCCACACACATGCCAACATGCATGCCAGGCACACATACAGTTGCATACACACACACATATGCACATAAGGAAAATGGGGGAAAAGAATAAAAAATAGAAAAAGGAAGAAACATATCCATTGCTCTTGTCTTGTTAACATGTTTCTAAAATAAGAGACTACATCTCAGTTCTTAATAACCAGGAAAGAAGACAAATGTCTGTCCAGAGGAGATACCCCCCAGGAGCCCCTGAAAAGGCCTCTCATTAGGAAATGTTTGCTGGGGTTTGCACGTGAACTGTCACTAAGAGGCTCTCTTGTTGGAATGCATGCTTCCTAGCCATGGCACTGTTTGGGAAGGTTCTGGAGCCTTTGGGAGATGAAGCCTCACTGGAGGAAGTGGTTCCCAGAGGGTGGGCCTTGGGGTCACATAGCCCAGTCCCACTCTCCGTCCACTCTCCGCTTCCTGTTTCATCAAGATTTGGAGAGGTCTGGAGTCCCACCATTGTACGTCTGCCTGTATGGGAACTGCCTGCTGCCTTGCTTCCCCCTCCAGCCTGGGCTGTATACCTTAAAACTGTGCTCCTCAACCTTCCTAATGCCGTGGCCCCTTAATACAGCTCGTCATGTTGTGGTGACCCCCAACCTTAAAATTATTTCTGTTGCTACTTCATAACTGTAATTTTGTTACTGCTATGAGTCATAATGTAAACATATGATATGCAGATAGTCTTAGACAATAGTTGCAAAAGGGTTCTTTGACCCCACCCCCACAAAGGGGTCATGACCCACAGGCTGAGAATTGATGCTTTAAAGTGTGAGCCAAAATGAGCCCCTCCCTGAAATCGCTTCTTGTCAGGCACTTGGGAGCAGCAGTGAGAAAAGTCACTAACACAGCGAGTTGTCTGGCTTGCTCCCCAGTTTCCTTCTTGTGTTTGGACACAGCTGATCTACCCACCAGACAAGCAAAACACTTGCTCTATGGCTCCTTGTTACATTTAAAACTGTGTCTGAATTGTTAATAGTGTCGATGGTTTGGAAATTAATAAGCAATAGTACATTCAGGGATAGTTTTAAGGATACAGGGTGGATGATGGCTGCAAGAATAGCAATGGAAATTAGAGATGCTAGCATCTTAATGCTTGCTGGGTACCCAGAGTCCTCCTGTTTCTGACTTCTTAGCACTGCCTGGCTTTTTCATGAGAGGTCTGGGGATTGAACTTAGGTCCTCATGTTTGCGTGGCAAGCATTTTACTGGCTGAGCCATCTCTCCAGCCTCAATAGTTTGGTTGGTTTCCTTTCTTTCTTTCTTTCTTTCTTTCTTTCTTTCTTTCTTTCTTTCTTTCTTCTGGGAATTGAACTTAGGGCCCCACATCTACTAGGCAAGTGCTCTACCACTGACCTGTGTTCCCAGCCCTACTTTAATTCACATAATAACAGCACATTGATGTGCGGATTTGTGCATACATTATGTAAAGGCTGAATCCTGCTACTTATAGCAACATGCTTAGTAATCCAAATCCAGTGATAAAGCATAATATATATAAAAACCAAAGAGCTTAGTAGAAACATTGGCCATCAAAGTCACTGATTAGAATCTGGGAAGCAAAAAAAGACCACAGGTAAATAGATAATACAACTCTTTTGCTTTGGAGATTCTAACCGGAGAAAATTCCCAAACACTGGAAATCTTGCCTGACTTTTGCTCAGTAAATAGTTGAATTGCGCTGAGGTCTAAAACAAAGTAGAAGCCTGCAGGCATGAGCATCCTTTCCCTCTCCTCTCTGCAGGCTTTCCCTCCAAACGTCCTCACTGCACTGTTCTACTGCGGCTCTGTGACCATCCTCTTTGCAATCATCAAGCTCGTCAGCTACCGCCTGCACCTCATGTTCGATAAGGGAGAAGTGATCCAGCGCCAGTCCCCGCGAAAGAAGAGCAAGCGAAGACCAGAGGGAGAGGCCAGCAACCAGCGCATGGCCAGCCACAAAAACCCAAGGTAACCTTGTCCAGACGAGCACCCACTCCCAACCGGAAGGATTCGGTTCTGGTTAAAACGATGCTCTGGGGGGCGGGGCTGTATCTAACTCTGTGGGGCACTTGCCTAGCATCCCCAGCAACCTGGGCTCAATTCTTTGCACTACAGAAATCTTGTATACTGATGTGTGCACTTGGAAGGTGGTGGCAGGAGGGTTGGGAGTGCAACGTCATCTATGGGTGCATAGTGAGCAAAAGCTGCCTCCTGCTTATGAGTTACGTATGAGGGCAAACATCCCAGGCTGACATGGGTCTCTGTACTTTGCTTATATTTAAAGCTAAACCTTAATAAAATTATTTTTTGCAATCTGGATATTTTATCTGGCTACCAATATAGCTTTACACTAAGTTCTAAAATTCACTTGGCTTAGGCTTAACAATGCTAACTATTCTACGTAAGTATTTAATCTTGTTACTTAAGTTTACAGGGTATAACAAAGAATCTTGAAGGATAGTGTGCCTTGCTATAGAGATCACACATGGCACAGTGAGGTTCAGAGGTCAATGCTTGAAGGACACCCAAGGTTACCATGCCTGTGTCATTTTCTTATAGTTTGAAGGTGTGTCTCTCAGGCTGGGGAGGATACATGAGGACCTGGGCTTGATCCCCAGAATTCATGTAAAAATCCAGGCATGGTGATGTAGTCTTATAATCCCATTGTTGGGATTCGTACAGTTTGCTGGCCACCGACCCTGCCAAATAAGCAAGTTCCAGACCAATGACAGGCATTGTTTCAACAAACAAGGTAGCTGGCAAACAAGCTATATTTCAGGTTGAGCTCTCTTTGGCTTCCACAGGTACACATGTGTACAAACACACACACACCTGCACACGCACAGAGGTGGGGGGGAGAGGGAAGAAGGAGGGAAGAGAGAAATTCTCCTAATTTTAGGGGAAAAATTTATGTGCTATTAAAAATAGGATTCATGTATAAGAAAAAGACCCTAGGAAAACAGTTTGGGATGGCAGGGAGGCACACAGAAGAGCCTGGCTCTCTGGTAACATCTGCTCTTTCTCACCCTGGGTCAGCAATAACAGGCAGATTCACAGCGCCAAGAAGGAGGAGCCTCGAGGGAGCCTGCCCACACCACCCCTCCGCTGCAGCTCCCGAGGGCAGAGCGTCCACTCCCAGCGTTCCTCGCCATTGGTTGGTGTTCACGCCCCGAATGGAGCATCCAGAGGGGGCAGTTGCAGTGGTCCCTTTGGTTTGCTGTGCTTCTCATGCTGTGGAAATGGCCCATGTACTTAGGACCATCAGACTTCACCTCCTGTGTGTTCCCAGGGTACCAATGGCCTCTCATGCTGTCATCCCTGTCAGAGAACCATGGTGCAAATCTCTTCCTTTCTTCTGCATCAGCCGTGAAGTCATCAGATTGTCAGCGTGTCCCACTTGTAGCAAACTCTGTCTCTTTCCCCACGGTTTTCTGCATTAGATCTTGCTTCTTGGAAAAACAATATATCACTGTTCCTGTTGGGTAGCTTCACTGTTCTCCATCCATGCCAGCTACGCTGTATTCCTTATGGTGTTAGCTTCCTTGTTAGCATCCTCCAGCTTTCTGTCACAGTGCAGCCATCTTGGGAGGTTGTCGGCACTTAGACATGTCTTAAAGTCCATTTTTTTTTGTCCATTTTATAAACACTTAAGAAGCACAGACGCTGAGGTGTCCGTTGCCTATGTACCAGTTAGAAAGACTGGGCAGCTGCTAAAGGGATAAGGGTGGAGGACGGCTATGTGGACCGCATGGAATGCGCAGTGGGCTGACTCTTATATTGATGTTTATTTCCTGTCTCTGCAGGAATTGCCAGCACAGGAGACAGTAGAAGACCTCAAAGGTAGAGTATTGTCTCTGTTGGATATTTAATCACAGCTATATCCTCGGGAAAGTCTATTTTTTAATCCTGTATAAATGTGTGTGTTTCTGTGTGTGCACACAAACTCACACAATGAGTGCGGGTATGTACAGAGGTCAGAAGATGGCACTGGACCCCCTTGAGCTGGGATTACCAGCTGTGGGCTGTCTGATATGGGTACTGGGAATGGAACTGGGCTCCCCTATAAAAGCTTTAAGCACCCTTAATTGAGCTGCCTTTCCAGCTCTGAGGTGAAGGTGTAAAGGGTCAGAGCTGTGAGTCTTTCTTGGAGGCCCTGCTCCCATGAGACATGTGACCATGCTGAAGGCTTTTTGATTATCACAGTGGGGACCAAGTGCTGCTGATGTCAAGCAGGTGAAGGCCAGGATGGTACTTAGAGCATCATATGCTACACAAAGTGAACCCCACAGAGCAAAGGAGGAGCTTGTCCGGCCTGTTGACTGGACCACTGTTGTTTCTCTTGGTTTTGCAGTGTTTCTCAACCCATGGGTCTTGACCCCCATAGGGTTCACATTTCAGATAGGGTTCACAAATCAGATATTTACATGATGATTCATAACAGCAGCAAAATAGCAGTTACGAAGAAGCAATGAAATAATTTTATGGCCGGGGGTCACCACCACATGAGAAATGGTATTAAAGAATCACGGCATTAGAAAGGCTGGGAACCGCTGGTCTAGAGGGATCATGTGACTTGCTCAAGCTGAGAAGGTGACAGAGAGCAGAACCAAGCCCTTTCTAGCCACAAGGCCCGAGTGAGCACGTGATTTAGACCACACTTCTCTGCCCCTTGAGGTCCCAGCACAGGGGAAAAATAAAAGAAAGAAAGAGGGAGTAATGGTTGTCATACAGACCTCTCCGGAGCCCAGGAGAATGGGCATTCTTATAGAGGAAGCACCAGGGCTAGGCTGGCTCATAGGCAGAGGGCTTGCCTCATAAGCGTGAGGATCCAAGCCACATCCCTAGAGCTCACATAAAAACACTGGGTGTACTGGTACATCCTTGAAACCCCAGCACTCAGGAGACAGGGACAGGGACTCCCCGAAGCTCATCGGCCAGCCACCCTCATTCAATGGGTAAGTTTCAGACTGGCGAGAGACCTCTGACTCAAAGAACAAGGTGTCTGAAAGAATGGCAGCTGAGATTGACCTTGGGCCCACGTACAGGCACGTGTGCTCACACTCAAGTACACACACACACACACACACACACACACACACACACACAAAAGCGTCGGAGTATTTACCGCTGGTTTTGGTTTCAATGTTCCACTCTGAAGCATTAGACATGGCGAACGTGTCCCATGCCACCCCTGTCATTCATTTCAGGTGTTGTTCTGTCAGAGGATCAACCAGAGGCAGTGGTGTCATCTACCTCACCTGGCATCAAGTCAGAAAGCCTACCTGCATCTCAGGGGCGTACCCCGGAACCCACTCCCAGACCAGCAGGACCAGTGAAGCCAGTTACCACAGAGATCCTCACAGGAAGAAAAGGGAAAGAGCCGGGGGGCACTGGCCAGCGCCCGGCCCGACACAGGTCTGAGAGTGGCCTGGTGAACACTGGAGCCTTGAAGAAGTTGCCACATCTGTCCCTGTCCCAGTATGACTTACTGGAAACTGACATCTCCTTCCAGCCGTGGGGCAGTGAGCACTCTGCTCTGATTCCACAGTGCCCCAGTTGTCCCCAGGATCCCACCAGGGCACAGTCACAGAGCAGATTGCCTCAGGACAGCCTGAGCAGCAGCTGTGGTCAGCACAACACTGTCCTGGCCAAACCCACAGAAGAGGAGGAGCTGACCCAAACATCGGGTCAGGTGGAACCGCCCTTGAACCAGGAAGTGGTTGACTCTGATGGCGAGGTTGCGGTGACCCTCATTGATAACTCCCAGCCTGGAGAACCATTGAGTCTGCATGAGCCCATTAAGATAGTCATCACGATGAGTAGCACCCCAAACTCCACAAGTGACCTGGAGAGTTCCCTGCACCTGAAGGTAACCAGCTCTGATAGAACCAGTGTCAGGCTGGATGCAGAGCCTTCTGGTCCAGGAGTGGCCGGTCCTGCAGATTCTGAGCAGGTCAGAATTCCTTTGATCACCCTTGAATTAACTGAGGATGGAGGAGGAAGAGGCATCTCTTGTCCTGAAGGAAACGAGGGAGAAAGAACCCCAGAGAGAACGCAGGTGATGTCATCTGCTCATTGTCTTGGTTGTGGATCTGGGGACATGGAGTGTAGCCCCCAAAATGGCAGTCCCACCCCACGGCATGCCTGGGAATCCACCCCTGCACCGCTCACACCCAGGGTGGACCCCGAGTCTGAGGAGAGCAGGGAGGGCCAGGCTAACCTGGACCCAGCCTCTTGTAAGAGTGGCCATGAGAAAAGGCACACCCGTGTGCTCAGTGTGGACAGTGCGACCGATGTCTTCTTAAGCCGGAGTCCCAAGGAGGTGGCCAGCGACAGCGAGAAACCCATCCCAACATCCAAATCAGACCTGGAAGCCAAGGAAGGGCAGATTCCAAATGAATCCAACTTCCTAGAGTTTGTCTCCCTACTGGAATCCATCAACACCTCCAAAGTGGTGGCCTCCGACTCAGCAGCAGAGCAGAAAGGAGCAGATCAGGGTCCTGCAGGTAAGACTCCAACCGCTTCTCTCTGATGACATCACAGCCTCTTCCCTTACCTGTGCTACCCAATCTAGGGCATCAGCTCTCAGGGGCTGCTCTGTTGCTTGGTGTGTGTGTGGTCATCATTATGTAGCCAGACTGGCTCATTACATAGACCAGGCTAGCTAGCCTACGAGCTCCCAGGGAGCTATCTGTCCCCACCTCCCATCTTGCAGCATTGGGATTATATACCACGGCACCCAGCTTTTATTGTAGGTTCTGGAAATCTGAACTCAGCTCCTCGTGCTTGTGAGGCAAGGGTTTATGAACTGAGCCATCTCCCCAACCATGTTGCTTATTTCTGCTTCCCATTCTTATTACATATACTGGTCCTGAGCTGTGGAACTGCTGTTTCAGATTTGGGGTGTTTTCGGTTTTTAGAATATTCAGTTGCACACAATGAGGTATTTTTCAGGTAAGACCCACGACATTCATGTGAATGTGCACACTCCTTTATCTTCTGGCTCTACCCCATACGCAGCCACGGGTGGGTGTACGCGCCTATATTCTAACTGTGCCTTGTTACATGAGGTCAGGTCTAAGTTTCCTCTTGCAATGCCACGTTGCTGCTCAGAAAGTTCTGGATCTTAGGGAATTCCCAGATTCAGGTTTTCAGGGTGGGGATGCCCACCTACATCTGCTCGCTCCACAGAAATATGAAGGCTTTACAAGGGGTTGCCAACGTCTCTAGAAGCCAAGGATGTTTATTTCCAGGGAAAGAAGAAATCGTTTCCCTACAGTTCCAGCTGCTGGGAAACAAACGTCTCTTCCAGCAGAGGTGACACACTGCTGGGAAAGCTCAAGTTTCTGTTAAGGGCCCTGCGCTGGGTACCAGGGATGACTCAGCTGATTGGGTGTTTGCATGTGAGCAAGAAGACCTGAGTTAGATCCCCTAAGACCCATGGGAGAAAGAAACTCAGATAGGGCAGTGGGTGTCTGTAATCCCAGCACTGGGGAGATGGAGGTAGAAGAACCTTTGGGGACCCACTGGCCAACCAGTCCAGCTGAACTGGCAAGCTCTAGATTCAAAGATAGATTCTGTCTCAAAAACAAAGGTAAGAGCAGTCCAGGAAGATACCTGATGTTTACCCCTGGCTCTGTGTGCACCTGCACACACACACACACACACACACACACACACACACACACACAGCCTTACTTTTCCTACAAAATTATGTTC
>NC_022011.1:33577034-33610805 GCF_000317375.1 Microtus ochrogaster | reverse complement strand
AAAAAAAAAAAAAATTATGTTCCAGAATGTGGAACCTCCTAGCACCTCCAAGTTGCACACATCATAACGAGTCCTTCTGATGTTCTTGACTCGTGCCGGGTGCAGTCTTGAGCCCTTTATTTCCTTGGCGAGAGTGGCTACATCCTGCCTCACCTGGGGATGGTCCTCACTCACTCTTCTTTTGCTAACACTGCCATCAGTTATCAGTAGCAGAACCTCCCTTGGCTTCCAGGTCTGATTTGGGTGTTGGATGTGTCTTGAAAGGGATTGTAGGGTCAGACCCTGTCTTCAGGTGCAGGTTGAGACCCTTCAGGGTTGACAGTTCACACAGAAGATACTGGGACTTTTGAGCCCTGTGTTCACACACAAGCCAGGTGTGTTCTTCACTTCTCATAGAAGCATAAGCCAAGACCTTAGTCTAGATCTCTGTCTAGAGAAGATTTTAAACAACCCCTCCCCTCCCATCTGTACTCATGGCTGACTTCTGAATAGTTTTTCACCTTCAGGGAGTCCCAGCGAAGGGTGTGTGGGGGTCATGCTGTGCCTTCTCCACAGCCCTGAGCTGGTAGTTCCAAGTCAGTAGCCATCAGCAGGGGTCTGCCTTCCCAAGGGGCCATCCTGCCTTTGCTAGAAGAGTGATCCGTAGAGAATGAAAAGCTAGAAAGACTGAGGTCCCCGAACGGTCGGTGGGACCAGAAACAGATCATCTCCTGCGGTCGTCTCTCCTACCATCTGAGGCTGAGCACCTGTGTGTTATCTTTCATGTATGCGTATGGGGATTCATGTGTGTGTGTATTGGAACAGGGTAGTGAATGTCACTCTGAATCCCTTGCCAGAGTAGATGGTGACTGTAGAGGCCTGAACAACTTGTCTCAAACGCATGTATGTGTCGGTGTCTCAAATATACTTATAGACTTTGACTTCGTGAAAGGAAGATCTATATAGAAATCTGTCTTTCTTCCCTTCCTCTCTTCTCCCCCCCCTTTTCTTTCTCCATCATTTGATACAGAATCTCACTATGGAGACCAGGCTAACCTCAAACTCCTGGGATTCCTCCTGCCTCAGCCTCCTAAGTGCTAGGATTTTAGGTGTACACCACCATGCCCAGATTGTTTGGAGTTTGGTTGTTTGCTTGACTTTGAGGCCAAGTCTGTAGCCCAGGCTGGGATGGAACTCATAGCTATCCTCCTGCTTCAGTCTCCTAAGTGCCAGTATTATTGGCCTAGCCACCAGGCCCACGTTCTCCTTCTTTTCATAGTTCAAGGTGTTCTCTAGTCCCTGAACACAGGGATGGTTTTCCTTTTTCTTGTCTACATGAAAAGCTGTATCTTCCAGATCACACCTCCCCAGGGACCAAGGAGGAAGCAGTGGAGAGTGGAAAACCCAGTGGACACGATCCGAAGCCAGGAAAAGCAGATTTGCCAAGCCAAGACCGTGCAGTCGCCAGCCCGGTGTTGACACAGCCTGCCAAGACCACAGCACTGTAAGGAGGCCTTGGTCACTTAGCGCTGTGTGGGATGTGAGGTGGCTCCCCCACCAGGTGCTCCCGTTAATGCTCTGGGGAGAGCAAAGAAAAATTCCTGGTGTGCGTGTGTGTGTGCAATCACACACATGCACACCAGATGATGAACATCTCGGTAGCCCTTCATCTCTCAGTGAACCTGGAACTTACTAGTTTGGCTACACTGGCTGACCAGGGAGTCTGGAGAATCCTCCTGTCTCCACCCTAGCCCAGTGATGATTGGAACATGTCTTAATGTTTGGCTATTATTCACATAGGTCTTAGGGATCTGAACTCAGGTTCTCAAATATCCGTGGTGAGCACTTTACCATTCAGTTATCTCCCAGCCCCTCACCGTCTGTCTTAGTTAGGGTTGCTAGGGCTGTGATGATACACCATGACCAAAAGTAACTTAGAGAGGAAAGGGTTTATTCGCCCACAGTTCAATATAACAGTTCACCATTTAAAGCAGTGAGAGCAGAAACTCAAACAGGGCAGGAACCTGGAGGTAGGAGCTGATGCAGAAGCCACAGAGGGGGTACTGGCTTAATGGCTTGTCCCCATGGCTTGCCCAGCCTGCTTCTCATAGAAGCCAGGACCACCAGCCCAAGGGGGACCCCACCCACAGTGGGCTGGATGCTCCCCCATCGATCACTAATTAAGAAAATCACCAACAGGTTTGCTGACAGCCCGATCTTATGGAGGCTTTTTCTCAATTGATGCTCCCCTCCTCTCTGATGACTCCAGCTTGTGTCAGGTTGACATAAACCTAGTCAGCACAGCATCCTTGAAGCTCCCATGTGTGTTAAGTTTCCAGGGCAGTCGGCAAAGGCAGATCATCTACAGAGTGACCTCCCAACAAGACAGCTCGGTGCTACAGGTCATCAGTGGACCAGAAACATCTGTACAGGAGGAGATGTCCCTGGATGCCATGCACGTCTTCATTGATGAACATGGTGAGTCTTAAAGAACCTTAGCGAGCAAGAAGGGAGACAGCCATCGTTATCTTTGGAATTCTGCTTGGTCCATAGTCTGCTAGCGATATTTCTCCTCCCCAAGTGGAGATTTCACCAGGGCACATGCCCAGTCCCCAGTAAATATTTATTAGGTATATATTAAACATCCTCATAGCTTTTCCTGGTGCCTTCATATAAAAATTATTTAATGCCAGACAGTGGTGGCGCACACTTTTATCCCTGAACTCAGGAGGCAGAGGCAGGAGGATCTCTGTGAGTTTGAGGTCAGACTGGTCTACAGAGCAAGTTTCAGGATAGCCAGGACTGTTTCACAGAGAAACCCTGTCTCAAAAAGCAAAAACACACAAAGATTTAATGTAGTTACATGAGGAATCACCAAACAAATGGTTGGGTCAGACTCCAAAAGACAAGGAACCTGGGCTCTGGTTATTCTCGGCCGGGTCTTGGCTAGCATCCTTTAAAATTTTTTTAAGTTAGTTCTTAATCAGTATACAAAGTAGCATATTTCCTTATGAGGTTCCCACACTGGTTGAGTTTTGGTCAGCTCCCTCCATCTCCCAGCCTCCATCCTTGCATGAACCCTTCTGTCTGCATATTCACCGCCCTTGTCTGAAATCACAAGGGTTCTAATTCCCTCTCACTCCTTCCACGGTGCCTCTTCTCCTTCCTCTCCAGGCCCTTTCCAGTTTCTTGGTCTCTATACACACTCACGCCAGCATAAACACAAATATATACAAATTGGAAGTGGGAAGCTGGGACCTGCCTGTGAGAAAGAATGTGCGGGTTGTCTGTCTGCCTGGCTCCGGCCCATTATCAGTTACTGAATACCCAGGATGCTGACTTCTGTGGCCTTATCTAGCTCATTATCTTGTGCCACATGCACACACACACACACACACACACACACACTCAAACACTAGAACACACACACATACACACACAGAGGCACTTTTGTCTAAGCCTCCAGAAGATGGAGTCCAGGCCTTGGTTTTGTTTTTGTCTGGCACTTTGGAGCTGAGGGCCACTAGGCAGGTGTCTCCACCAGAGAGTTAGCTGCATTTCCTGGGGCCCCAGAGGAAGGTGCTCTTTGGGACTGGGAAAGTACATTAAAACAGGAGCTGATCTTCACACCCCAATAGCCAGGACCCTCCAGCCGAGCTAACGTGACTCTGCAGTTGGATCCCATCCTTTCTTCTCTTTACCATGCTGACTCGAAGTCAGTAGCCACATTTGTTTACCTTCCCTGAGGCAGCCTGGACTCTGTGGCCTCCATCTTAATTGCATGCCTAAACAGCCTCTTTGTATAGGTGATTCCTATGTGCTTGTACACAGAGACCACCTGCTCCACCCCTCCTCCAGTCCTGCTAATACATGAACAGAACATAGGAAATAAATAAAGTAAAGGGCTAGGGATGTATCAGTCTGTAGGGTGTGATAAGCCCTGGGGTAAATTCCTGGCTTCATTTCACCTATCATCCCAGCACTCAAGAGTCAAAGCAGGAGTTCAAGGGTGTCAAGGCTACATAGCAAGTTCAAGACCAGCCTGGATGACCTGGAAAAGAATACTAAGTATGGCAGCCCATGCCTGTACCCCCAGCATAAGATTGATAGTTAAAGGCCAGCTTGGAGACCTGAAAAGAAAAAGAAGTGGAAAGAAAAAAAGCTAAAGAAAAGAAGGAGCCCGAAGTGAACTAACAGCAGCTGATGCACAGATCGAAGGCAGTGACGTAGTGTTATGGGTGTGCCGGGCAGACTTGCAGAACATCTTCCTTAGTGATTTTCTCTTAGTGCCATTCTCCTTTGCTAAGTAAATTTCCACTTCAAATGTCAAACAGAACAAAACAGACCCAGTCCCTCCACAGACCCTCTGACAGGACTGCCCTTAGCGTGGAGACGGTGGCAGTGAGCTGGAGCTTCAGAGACAATGGGATGCTACTCTTTGCTCAAATCTCACCGTTTTTTGCAGGGGAAATCAAGTCGTGCTATTTAAAGTCTGGAAACCAGAAAGAAGGCTCCTCCCAACATCTGCCCCTGAACCCTGATTGTGCCTCTCGCGCCAGGTGAGTGGGTGTTGCCTCCTGGTCTGGGAGCCTGGACAGTGCTGGGGTCTACAGGCTCCTCTGCAGGAGTCAAGGCGGTTTCGTGTGAGATAAAAATATGACTTTATAGGGAACTCAGTAGAACCATTTTGGGGGCCGTGGTCCTAGTGGAAGGTGAACAGGACAGGCGAGTGGAGACAGGGAGGGGACCTGTGTGAAGGAATCTAAGAATAGCAGCTTGAGAACTTGGCTCCCTAGAGGACAGTGCAGCATCTGCCCAAGGGCACGCTGGAAGGAAATGCAGATGCTTTTCATTCATGGGTCAGTCTGCAGCTAGAGGGCCTAAGTGTTGCTTCTGTCTGTTAAAACTGTGTCGAAGAGCTCCTAGCTCCTAGTAGAGTGAGTTCCCTTGGTACCGAAGCAGCTTGCGCAGCTAGACAGTGCCGACTCACTGTGTACAGACCCAGCTGTTCAGCTCACCAGCTGTGGAGAAGGTCTGAGCTTCCCCAGGCTTGGAGATTCCTTATGGTGATCCGAATGGGTGGGTCTCCATTCCTTGCGGTAAATGTGGAGGCAGATCCGCTATGTGCGGTGCATTAGAACTGCGTGTGTGTCTGAAGAACCGCAGTCTATTACGGTATAATTGGCATGTTGTGGGCTTCCCACATGGAGACTGTAAATGGTGTTTTAAGAACCTGGGGTTGTGACTCTGTTGGTAGGACTGAGTTGGAGCCCTCCGTTCCAACTCCAGCACCGCATAGACAATGCACGGTGGTACAGAACTGTAATCCTGGCTCTTGGGAGGCGGTGGAAGCAAGAGGACCCAAAATTCAAGGTCATCTTCAGCTGCAGATCAATGTCCAAGTCAGCCTGAGCTACATGAGACCCGGTCTCAAGGAAAACAAACAAAATCTAACTTCAGTGGCCTCTTGATTCCTGAGTCCTGAGTTTTTTCAGGAGCGTGGTGGGGACTTTCAGGGACCCTAAAACACAGGACATCATTTTCCTTGTTATCAGGCAGAGCCTCTAGAATGTTCTCTCATTGATGCTATTAACCCCATCATCAGTTTTCACCTCATCAAAATTCTAGTGCCCATACTCAATCCTCAAGATTTATTCCACAGTTAATAGTTGATGGGGAAGAGAGACATTCTCTTCCGTATGCAGACCCTGGTAAGCTACGACGGCTCCTGTAAACAGCCCAAAGAAACTCACAGGGATTAAAAACATAAAAAAAGACATCAAGTGGAAGTTGGGGGGGGGGGACAGTTGGGGAGAGAAAAGGCCTTAGGAGTGAGAGGGGACAAGAGAGGACAACAGGGTGGATGGGCAGAGAATGTGATCAGAATCCATTAAGTACAATATGAAAATGTCATAATATAATCTGTATACGTATGGCTAATATATGATAATAAACACATTTTAAAAAGAAAAAAAAAGATTTCTAGTGCCCAATGTCGGTGCCCGGAGGTCTTCCCTCCCTGCCACCCTATCCTTCCTGCTCTGCTCTGATGTACCTGCCTACTTGAACCCAGTCAATCCTGCAGGGTCAGACAGGGCCTGCATCTCACCTCCTCCCTGCTCTGCAGTCTCTTCCAGCTTCAGGTGCTAGTGTCTGTACCAATCAAAGCTGGCTTCCCTTGAGCAGACAGAGGCTTGAAAGGGAATGCACGTGCATCCTCCTCTTTGGTTTTAGCACTCGCTAGGACTGCAGCTTGTGCGTTTCATTGTCTAGCATAGCAGCTTTCTCAGACGACGTCTTCTGTTGCAAAAAAACACAGGGTTGGGAACTGTTGCATATTCTCCCCAGAGGCAGGTTGGCGTGTTCTTACGCTAAATTCAGAGCAAACAGAAGCCTCCTATTTCATCCCAGAGTAAAGGCAGAAGCTTTGCACTTGTTGACTTTTTGTTTCTTCTGAATAAACATGCACTACTCCCTTCCCAGGTAAGCACACTGACCTGAATTTACTAGTAACGCTAGTGTTCTGGATCGAGAGGGTGATCTGGGATAGCTGTGTTTTCAGTTTTGAATAAGTGTGTTTATTGTTTTTTAAAATTCTTTTTATGTGTATAAGTGCTTTGCCTGCATGTGTGTACCTATAGGCATGCAGTGCCCTTGAAGACCAGAAGTGGGGGTCAGAACTCTTAGAAATAGGTTGCAGAAAGTTGTGAGCCACCATGTGGGTGCTGGGGATTGAGCCCCAGTCTTCTGGAAGAGCAGCCAGTGCTCTTAACTTCTGAGCTATTGTTTAAAACCCATAGTTGACTTTATTAAGTATATAGGAAGCCAAAGTAAAAGGCCATATAGCCATGGGTGACAGATATTAGATAGTAAAACCTCTGCTACAAATTGCTCACCTTCTGGCTGTTTTCAAGCACCCCGGGTTTTCACTCTTGGGCTGTTTCGCTGATCTTCTCTTTCCTGTCACAGATATAGGGGAGCAGCCCTACCTAAAGGTCACTTTGAGACAAACACACACTTGGGTTTGATATATATACTAGTGTGTATATCGGGACTTGAGGGTGGGGGGGCAATTGTGTTTCCAGAGCCAGCTCTTCAGTGAGCTCAAACAGCGTGTGACAATCTATCCATATAACATACATTGTATGTCACATATCCTGAGCCTTGAAAGACTGAAACCAGGGACGAAAGAGACGGCTCAGCCATTAGGAACACCGCTGCTCTTGCAGGGGACATGAGTTCAGCTCTCAGCAGTCACACTGGGTGGCTCACAAGCATCTGTAACTCCAGCTCCAGGATCCACTCCTCTCTGCTGGTCTGTGTGGGCACCTGTGCACGTATTGTGTCCCTAGAGACAAGTAATACACACACACACACACACACACACACACACACACACACACACACACACTTGTGCAGCATTCAGGACAGAGCCTGCACGGAGGGCACTCAGCAGTGTCAGGTGTGTGCCCCTTCTGGGTAGAGAAGGAGGACAAAGTTCAGGGTTAACTTTCCACAGCAGCCAGCCCCTGACTTCCACCAGGATGAAGTCCATTCTCGGCAGGGGTCACTTTATCTGTTTGTGAAGTGGGAACCCAAGGACATGGTGTTTCCCCAGCAGCCTGTGGTCCAACGCCTTGGCAGCTAGCTGTGCCTAGGGCAGCCTTAGGGCAGGTGTTTAATATTCTGTCTCTAGCACTGGAAGCCATTGAGTTCTGGATCCTCTGACTCTAGCAAACACAATGTTGACGTTCTGATTGGAAGGGGGCCTGGTTAGGGCTCCATAAGCTGCTCACCGTAGAAGGTGCTGAAGAATCCGCTCTTCCCCGCTAAGGTGACCTCAGGGGCTGGGAGAACCTCTGACTAACTCGTTAAACTGCTGGATCCCATTACTGGCAGGAAGGCGACTCTTGGCCATTGTGAGGCCTGGTGGTCATGTGACAGTTTTATGTCCCAGGTGCTGTGCTCTGAATGGGAACTTGTGAGCCATGCAACTTCTATGTCTCTTTAGGGATTCCTGGAGGAAGCTGAGAGAGGAGGTTCATTTCCCTTCCCGGCCTCCTGACACTGTGAGAAACAGCACCCCACCCCGCCCCCCGCACATACACAAACACACACACACACATGCGCACGCACACACACACGCAGACTGGCAGAGCACCTTGAGTTACACGCTAACTGTTCATCCAGCAGATGCCTTGGGGAAGGTTAGCTGATTGTTCCTGCTCTGCCCAGAAACCTGAGCTGCAGCATTTCCAGGGGCTGCTGGGAAAGGCTGCCTCACGATAAATCCCCTTTGTGTTTAACTGACCAGAACACAGGACAGATTTCCTAGTTCAGAGCCCAGAGTGAGCTGCTCTGCCTGAAAACTGATCTGGAAGGAAGTTGTTAGCCCAGGAAATGGAAGAAGTTGCCTGAACGTTCTGAGCTGAAAGGGTTCGCTGCACACAGGACTTCACAGTCCTTTCCGGGTTTTGTAAAGTAAGCGCTGCCCCCCAGTCCCTGCCACTCGGTCTCTCTCTCTCTCCCTTCTCTTTCTCTCTCTCCCTCTGTGTGTGTGCATGTGTGTGTGCGCATTCACACATGCACACTGTCTGTGTATAGGCCCGAAAAGAACTTCAGGATATCGGTTGAGACAGTCTCTCATTGGCCCATAGCTCCCCAAGGCTGGCTGGCCTGTGAGACCCCCCAGGAACTGTCTCTGCCTCCTCAGTATAGGGATTACACACACACACACACACACACACACACACACACACACACACTGCCATGCTTCATGTGTGGGTTCTGGGATCAAACTCAGTCCTTACAATTGCAAGGGAAATACTTCATTGACTGAGCTATCTTTCCAGCCTTGGTTTGATTTTTTTTGAGACACGTAGCGCAGGCTGGTCTTGAACTTTGGGTTTCTATTTATTTTGTCTACAAATTTCCCAAATACTGTCTTCCCTTTGAAAGCCCCGCCCTTGATGTAAGCTCAGCTCTCGGTCTCTTAGGGGTTGTCCACTCGGGATTTCTTCTCTGAGACAGGGCCTCTCACTGGGGCTGGGCCTCACCAGTTCGCTGGGCTTGCTGGCCAGTGCTCCAAGGCTCCACCTTTCTCTGCCTCCCCAGCGCCGAGGTGACGGGAGCGCGGCAGCACAGCTGACTTTTCTGTGTCAGCTCCGGGACTCAAACTCAGATCCTCCTGCTTGTGTGGCAGGCAAATGCTTGGTCTCCATCTCCTCAGCCTATGGCCACGCTGTTCAAGGGTGTACCTGGGTCTCCAAGAAGGGAAGCAGGCAGATGATTGCCAGAAATAATCTCCTTATTGTTGCTTTATTCCGAAGAAGTGGAGCCCTTGAGTTTGGCAGAGCAGGAGTGAGGGGCACTGCAGGAAGACTGGGGTGCTCAGGACTGAGATGTGGGGTGGTAAGCCCAATCCTCTGTACTTGCACGGTACACTTCATCTTGGGTTGGGGATATCTAACCCAACTCAGCCATGGAGCCGTCCCTGTGGATCTGAATGAGAGGTGTGTGTTGGCTGCTGTGCCAGAGTTAAAGACCTGAGAACTCCCGCTGCCTTTGAGCACGTGGAGGGCCAGGTGATGGGCCTGGAGTGCCCTTACCGCCGCTGATTTCTCAGTCTCTGTTCCTCCCACAGGGGTCCTCAACCTGGGGACTAAGACAGGGTTCAGAGTCCCAGAAACAGAAGTTGAAGCTGGAAGCTGAGCCCTTATGCCTGCACACAGCCCCAGCTGCCACACGGGGGCACACTCCTTCCACTTGCTTTCTCTCTGCTGCCTTTGTGGATCTTATTAAAGAGTTGACCCCCACCTTAAAGTCAGCTCCCCGTTAGAATCACGCCCCTCCCCCATCTGCTTTCCCTTGGTGTCCTTCACAGCAGGTGAGCGTGTTACACTAACGTCTTTCCTAAGGCATCCCTCTTATGTCCTGCCGTCTGTCTGTCCCAAGTGGGCCTGGAGCCCAGGGAAGGGCCTGCAGAAGATGTGCGTTCTCCAGGGGACAATAAACTGTTGTTTTAAAGTCTGGCGAGGAGGAAGAATTTCAGGTGATGTTTTCTCTGTCACTGGGAGGCAGCATTACCCTTGTATATTTTGGTACTTTTCAAAGCTTCCCTTAGGAAGGAGGAGCTAGGGCCAGCGGGAATCTAACACCCTACACTATTCACTGCATGTCCAGCCCTGTCCCAGCCAGCCCAGCGGAGTCTAGCTGCGATTGTTTGCCTGTTTGTGTGAAACAGGGTCTCACTGCATAGCTGAGACTGGCCTCAGACTCCCAGCTATCCTCCTGCCTCAGTCACCCAAGTGCTGGGATTCCATGTTGGAACCACTGGGTCCCTAGCTTAGGGTCCCAGCCCCATCCCCTCCCCCATCTTCTAGGCTCTCTTCCAGGGCTGGCTTTTCTTGCCACCCCACCACCACCACCACCAATGCTTCTCTGAGCTCTCTCTCTCTCCTCTGCTTTCACCTTGAATGGAAGGAGTTGACCAGAGACCAGCCCAGCCTTAGGCTGATGGAGACCTGGTGGGGTCATTGAGACAGCCATTCCACAGAGTGGTCTCTCTCCGTGCTCAGATGTTTCAGGAAGTGGAAATGTCTCTTGACATCCTCTAACGAACAGCCCTGGGTGTTAGAAATATTTTCCTAACACGAGCTCTCAATCAAGCCAAATCAAAACAAGCCAAATTAAGAGATATCCAGGTTTAATGGGAGTTCTGCGCTCTTGGGCAGCCCCGAGAAGAAACCGGGAAGCTGAGCAAACACGACCACCTGGAGGAAGAAAAGGGACCACGTGTTCCTCTTTTGGGAGTTCACTTAAATATTCTTGGGTGTGGTCCTGACCTCCCCCCCCCTCCCAGGGGTCCAGAGTGCTTACTCTCAGGGTCAGGGGGCTAGGATAGATGCAAGGGGCTGGGGCCTAAGCTCCCAACTTAACACTGGGACCTAACGCTCTTTAGCGCAGTAGAGAGCATTGGTCTCCTGATCCTTTCCCGCTACAGTCACCACAGCCCTAGAGGAGGAGCATAGGCAGATCCATCGGAGGGAGGGTTTTGCTGATCACAGACATCCCTCCAGGCTGCAGAAGAGCCAGCACAGGTGACACTGTATGTCTGTGATAAGGGCTCAGCCAACACCAGTGAAAGAGGTCCCTTGAGGGAGAAACTGACCTACTGTTTGAGTCTGTGCGATGAGACAAATGCAGGCCTGACCCTCCTCCCATCTGCCACCGGAGCCAAGGCCTTATCTAGGAAAGGCTGGCAGCCATCTTGCTACCTGTCAAGTTCCCCATCAATGGGAGGCAACAGAGACCAGAATGTCTCACCAAGTGCCTGCTTAGGGGACTCAACAGGACATTTCCGTCTAGTCTAGTTCTCCCGTTTCCCAGGAGGGAAACACCTCTCTCGTCCAGGTGTAGATCCACAGGGGGAGAACAACGCGAGCAAAGTCAGGGAAGTCGGCAGAACAACAGTGGTTTAGACCCACTTCTGTTTATTCTAGAACTCACCCAAGGCTGGGCGTGATAGCGTGCAACTTTAATCCCAGTACTCAGGAGGCAAAGGCAGGGGAATCTGTGAGTTTGAGGCCCAGCCTGGTCTACACAGTGAATTCCAGGCCAGTCAGGGTTACACAGTGAGACCCTGCATCAAAAAAAAAAAAAAAAAAAAAAAAAAAACCGAACAAATAAAACCAACCCTTAGATTCTAACATAAGGTATTAAACTGTCTACTCACAAAAGCTATTTGTTTACTTACATTAAAAGTCATTTTGATTATTCTGGGGAAGTGTGAAGAGGTCAGAGGGCAGGGGGCAGCTAGTTTTTCTTCTACCATGAAGGGCCTAGAGATCTAAATAAGCAGTTTTTACTCACTGAGCCATCCATCTGGCCAATATTTATTTTGGAGACAGGGTCTCACGTATCCCAGGCCAGCCTGGCACTCTCTATGTAGTCCAGGATGACCTGGAACTTCTGAAGCTCCCGAGTCCACCTTCACAGCGCTGGGATTATAGGTGTGAGCCACGCCAGTCTCCCCGTGCAATGATGAGAAGTGAACCCATGGCTTTGCACGCCAGGCCAACACTTTATACTCCCCGAGCCCCAGCCCTAACCCCGCGTTAGGGATGTTATTTTGCAATAAAAGCATGCTTAATAATATGGGGAAATGAAGTCCATGCGTGGCCCCTCCTTAGAGTCCTGCTTGGCAGGAAGATTGGCAGGCATGCCTCTAGCAGAGCTGTTTCTGACATGGCATGGCAGTAACCAGCCAGAGAGGCTGTCTACTAGCTCCCCATGCAGGGGTGTGGGTCTCTCCTGACTCCTGCCCCTGTGTCAGCAGATGTGACCTCCCTCACCTGCAATGTAATCTAGTTTCTGGGCTCCGGGGCAGCTCTCGCACACCAAATCTCTGAGTTTCTGCCCCCTCCTATCAAGGAACTTTCATTTCAGATAGAGACTCAAGCCATTTCACAAAGGCCACTTTTCTGAGGACCTTCCTGCTACCACAGAGGCGTTTCTTGTGTGTAAACTTTGCTGTGTCCGCAGGAGTGATGCAGAGAGAAAACTGGGGTTGGGGAGCCAGCATAATGTCATAGTTCCTTTTCCCATTTCTGTGATCAAACATCCTGCAAAAGCAACTTAAGGAAGGAAGGGTTGCCTTGACTCGGTTTGAGGGTATGCTCCATCATGGTCAGGAGGGCGTGGTTGCAGGAGTCATGTGACATTCAGAGTCAGGAAGTAGAGAAAGGTCAATGCTGGTGTTTTTACCTTACTTCTTTTCTTTATTCAGTTCAAGATGCTAAGGCAATGCAGGCATACTCAGGGTGTGTCTTCTCACCTGCCTTAGCCCAATCCAGTCACTCCCTCACAGACATGCCCAGATGATGTGGGATTCCCCTCTGTATGCTGTGGTTACCACTAATGAATAAAGAAAGCTGGCTTGAGCCTATAGCTGGGCAGAACAGAGGTAGGTGGGGGAAACTAAACTGAATACTGGTTGAAAGAAGGCAGAGTCAAGTGAGAAGCCATGTAGTCCTGCTGGAGACAGACGCCAGAACTTTATACCTGGTAAGCCACAGCTACGTGGTAATTCACAGATTAATGGAGATGGGTTAGTTCAAGATATAAGAGCAAGCTAGAAATATGCTTAAGCTATTGACCAAACAGTACTGTCATCAATACAGATTTCTGTGTAGTTATTTTGGGTCTGAGCTGCTGGCTGGTCGGGAAATGAACTAGCAGCCTCTTATTACACCCAGAAGTGTGTCTCTTAGGTGAGTCTAAACCCTGCCAAGTTCACAGTTAATGTTGGAAGCTTTGTGCCTACAGTTAACCTCCCATGCAGAATTTTTAGCTCTTTATAGAGAATTTTAAGGATCAGGACCCAGATGGTCCCTTCTCGTGCTGGACATCTCCAACCTCCTCGTGATTCTGTGTAATAAATAAATGCATCCCAATGCAAGATGGTCACCAAAGGATTGTTCTCCCCCATTCTCAGAGAGATTCTTCTCAGCTCTTCCAGTACCACCACTTCAGACAGCCCAGATCCGTCCTCAGGGGACCCTGCAGTCAGTGCCCTGCAGCAGCAGCTGCTGCTCATGGTGGCCCGAAGGACACAGTCGGAAACCCCACGGGTATGTGTGCGCCAGTATTGCTGTGAACCTTGGGTGTGCGCGTGCGCATGTGCCTCTGTGTATGTGTGTGTGTGTGCGTATGTGCCTCTGTGTGTGTGCGTGCGTGTGTATGTGCTTCTGTGTGTGCGTATGTGTACGCATGTGCGTACATGTGTGCGCCAGTATTGCTGTGAGCGGCTGCTGTGATAGCCTTGGGTGTGTGCATGTGTGTGTGTGTGTGTGAGTGTGTGTGCGAGTGTGTGTGCACACATGTGCGTGTGCATACGTGTGTGTGTGCATGTGCATGTGCCTCTGTGTGTGCGTGTATGCGTACATGTGTGCGCCAGTATCGCTGTGAGCGGCTGCTGTGAAAGCCTCGGGTGTGCGCTTGTGCATGTGTGTGTGTGTGAGTGTGTGTGCATACATGTGTGTGTGAGTGTGTGCACACATGTGTGTGCATACATGTGTGTGCATACATGTGTGTGTATGTGTTCATATTGGAGATATATGTGCGGATGCAGATCGACATATGAGCTTGTGTGTTTGGAGTCTTGGAGTCATCCTCAGGAACGCTGTCAATCTCCCTTGAGACAGGTCTCTCTTCAGCCCAGGAAGTTCCAAGTAAACCTGGCTGACTGACCAGCAAGTCCCAGGGATCCACCCGTCTCTGCCTCCCAGTGCTGGGGTTTACAAATGTTCACCACTCATGCCTGCTTTTTTTTTCACATGGCCTCTGGGAGTCAAACACAAGTGTCCTGCTGGTGTGATGAACATTTCGCTGACCAAGTCACCTCCCCAGCCCCAGCAGCAGGCCTTAAGGCCTGTCTCTCCTCGTGAGTCAGAGGTCACCCTGAGTTTCCCATGAAACATCACTAGAGGGCTGTCTGAATGATGCAGCTGGCAGACAACCCTCTGAAAACGTTACTGCATTCTGCTTTCTCGATCACGTTCCCAAATGCAGTAGAAATCCCTTCCTATTGCCATAGTGACCTTCGGTGGTTTGGATGCATGGACCCCTCAAGAGCATAGTTGTTTCTTCTGCCTCACCTCTCCTGGTTTCGAGAATAACTGCTTTTTAAAAAGTACAATAACTTTGTATTTACTGACTAATATACAAAGCTTCTTAAATATTTAATTTGGAAGAGTTTTTTGTTGTTGCTATTGGTTTGGGGGATGTCAAGGGTGGCAAACATGAAGGCTTCTGTTATTTTACTAAGACATTCTTTGTTAATGTTTGTTTAGTCATCCAGGCAAGCTTTTAAAGAGGCCCGAGGGAACGGGAGTGAGGATTCCCAGGCAGCAGCATCAGGGAAAGCTGGACACAGACAGAGGCCTGCCTATGAGCTGCAAAGGCTGCCTGGGCCTTAGGGAGTAGGGGACAGGGAAGGCTTTTTAGGGGAAGGAATTCTTGAAGTTGACTTCCAAGAAGAGAGAACTTCCTCTGGCTCGGACTTAGGAGAGGACTGCAGAGGAGATCAGCTCAAGGTCATGTGAAATTTTTGAGCCTCACGTTTGCCTTCCTCCTGGCAACGCCTCCATTCCTTCTAAAGTGCCTCGCCTTTCCAAAATTAATATGGTTTTATATTTGGTTTTAAGATGGCTCTGCAAAAATTTCTCAAAGAAGTCATATAATACCCTACTGGCTGATGGAAAGGACAGACAGTTCTCAGAAGAAGAAACACAAATGACCAATAATGATTTTAACATGTGTTCAACATCCCTAGTGATCAAATTAAAACTGCTCTGAGACCCACCTCACCGCAGTCAGAATGGCTGCCAGGAAACATGGCAAGGCTTCCCTGCTGGTGGGCGTGCAAACGAGGGCACACGTACAGGACGTCACTGTGGAAGTTTCCTTTCAAAGTAGAAGTAGGGGCTGGAGAGATGACTCAGCATTTAAGAACACACACTGCTTCTGCGTAGGATCCATGTTCGGTTCCCAGCATCCTTGGCTTCCGACCTCCTGTAACTCCAGCTCCAGGGTGTTTGATGCTCCCACCTGCAGTAACCTTTAAATACCCCCCACTCCACCCCATGCCACACACACTAACACTAAACATTTTAAAAAGAGCACTTATCTCTGCTGTGGGCGTGGACCCAAAGGACTCCACATCCCACCATAGAGACTCTTGCTCAGCCCTGTTTATGGCTGCTGCCCTGGTGACAGCAGCTGGGACCAGAACAACTGAGGGGTCCATCAAGAGATAATGACAGTGTGGTACACGCATACAATAGGGTTTTATGTATCTATAAAAAAGTGAAAATTTCAAGAAAATGGATGGTTCTAGAAATTATTGAGTGAAATAACTAGACTCAGAGACATAAATAACACATTTTCTCTCATAAGCAAATTCCAGTGTCTAATATTTAGATGTGGGGGAGGGGGTATTAGTCACAAAACTAAAGGAGAGCGTGAGAGGGACCAAACAGGTGGTAAGGAAGGACTGGGGGTCAGCACAAGGACCAATAGGACACAAGGAGGAGAGGAACAGGGGAGGAAGAAATGAGGCATGAGGGGAACCACTGAAGATCACATTGTTGGATATGCCAAAAGGATATTCAATATCTTGTATGCTAACTTAAAAAAATAAATCAGTGATGGATGGGAAGATGACCTAGTGGTTAGGGGCACTGGCTCCTCTTCCAGATTCCCAGCACCCACATGACTGCTCACAAATGCCTTCCTTCAATACCACAGGCACCCGGCATACACAGAGTGCACAGATATACATGCAGGCAAAACACCCGAACACAGTCAATAAAAATAAATAAATCCAGTATGGTGGATGTGGGTGTGGCGTCTGCCTGGCTCTGTGCCACTTACCATCAGAGACTGCACCATTTCCCCCTTCCCCGAGGCCCATGCACCACACAGCGTCTCCCGTTCAACTTGTATCTTTGAGGTCACCCATCTTTCCTGGACCTCTGAGGCCCTCGGACCTTGGCTGTGGGCTGATGTCACAGGCAGGTCCTAGACAGGTCTGTGAGCTCTTTCAGCTGCCCTCAAGGCCTGTGCTCAGCTCTCACCGCAGCCCCGTCATAGGCAGCCTCTGCAGAATGTGCACTCTGAGAAACTTGGTCCCTCCCAACCCAGGCCTTCACAGGGCCTCCACTTCTCACACTCCCAGAAGATTCCCCAATTATATTGAAACAGCTTGGGAAGGCGAAAGAGCTGGAGGTGAAGGGACCTTTGAGGATGTTAGAGGCACTAACAAGCCTCAGAGGCATCCTGGTTCCAGCAGAAACTAAGGCTGAACAGAGATTGCAAAGATTGATTAGATACAGTTATACGAGCCCTTTGTTTCACTCTTAAGTGGGGCTTGCAAGATGGCTTAGGTGGTAAAGGCTCACACAGCAAAGCCCGAGGACCTGAGTTCAATTCCCAGGACCCATATCGTGGAAGGGGAGAAGCAACTCTCACAAGCTGTCCTCTGACCTCTGCACACACATACCGTGGTGCACAAACACATAAGTGTAATTAAAGACAGGACCTGTGAGTATACAGTCACATAAAGTACTAATTTACCATAGTTTTATTGTTACTCAGCCAAATCCATTGAGAAGTTAGGGTTTCTATTGCTGTGAAGAGACTCCATGACAGCGGCAATTCTCATAAAGGAAAATATTTAATTAGGGGCTGTCTTACAGTTTCAGAGGTTTAGTCCATTATCATCATGGCTAGAAGCATGACAGCATGCAGGCAGGCAAACGTGGTGCTGGAGAAGGAGGTGAGAGATCTAATTCTGGACCAGCAGGCAGCAGGAAGGGAGTGACACTGGCTCTGGCTTGAGCTTCTGAAACCTCAAAGCCCCACCCCTTGTCCCCCAGTGACACACTTCCTCCAAAAAGTTCCAACCTACTCCAACAAGGTCACACTTCTTAATAGCGCCACTCCCTATGGGCCTACAGGGGCCATTTTTATTCAAACCACCACACTGTCTTTTCTATTTTAAGTTAAATATAAAATGCTTGTATTTTGTGGTTTTGTCCCACGGGGGAATAAAGGCTGCTATTCTGCCTCCTGCTGAATATGTACATTTGTACATTTGTAAAAGGATCATAGAGGTGGGGGAAGCAATTTTTTAAAGTTCTATTCTTTTTGTTTGTTTGTTTGGTTGGTTGGTTTTAGCTTTTGAATTTTGAAAACAGGGCTTCTCTGTGTAGCCCTGGCTGCCCTGGAACTCACTCTGTAGATCAGGCTGGCTTCAGACTTCTGCTCCCTTCAGCTACACATGTGTGGAGCCCCAGGCTCAGTCCATTTCCTTTGGGGTCTTTTAGTTCCTCCTAGCCTTGGCCAGTACATGCAGCACCCTTGGACCCCACATCACCAGAACAGCACACTGAGTCACTGGCGCATGTATTTCTTGCCCATGCTTTAGCAGTGGACATCCGGGCAAAGATCCTTGAGCGTAAGGTTTGCTGCAAAGTCAGGTCCATGTCCATTTGCACAAATTCCTGCTGATGCAGCACCAGGTAGTTTCCAAGATGGCACTGTGTCTTGAAATAGAGCTGTGTTGGTTTGTTCTACATCAACTTGACACAAGCTAGAGTCACCTGAGAGGAGGGAGCCTCAACTGAGAAAAATGCCCCCGTAAGATTGTGCTGTAGATGAACCTGTAGGACGTTTTCTCATTTAGTGATCAATGGGGGAGGGCCAGCCCATTGTGGGTAGGACCCTCCCTGGCCTGGTGGTCCTGGGTTCTATAGGAAAGCAGGCTGAGCAAGCCACGGGGAGCAAGCCAGTAAGCAGCATCCCCCAGGGCCTCTGTATCAGCTCCTGCCTCCAGGTTGCTGCCACTGGGTTCCTGCCTTATATGAGTTCTTGTCCTTACTTACTTTGATGATAAGTGAAAGCAAAGTAAGCCCTTTCCTCCCCAACTTTCTTTCCTGGTCATGTGCTTCATCACAGCAGTAGAAGCCCTAAGACAAGAACCCAGATCATATGTTGCTCATAGGGTCTCAGCCCCACTGCATCCCCTGCCCTTTAGCTCCTGGGTATTATCCTTGGGATAGGGTGGCTTTCCTTTCCTATGCCTTATATATGCATCAGGACTCTATGTTCAGGGTAGGGTCCTGGTCCTTAAGCTGAGTTACCAAGTCTCCCTTGATGCTACAGGGAAGGCAGCCTCTGCAGGCTTCTATGGAGCATCTGGGTCACTCTGAACACATACTAGGTTCTTACATAGCAGCAACTGTCCTTGAAATTGATGATTGCAATTCCCAAACTCACCCAGGGTGTGTGTGTGTATGTATATGTGTGTATGTATGTATGTGTGTGTGTATGTGTGTGTGTATGTGTGTGTGTGTGTGTATGTGTGTGTGTATGTGTGTGTATGTATGTGTGTGTGTGTATGTGTGTGTGTGGGGGGGGAGTCTGACAGCCTATGGGCCCTAGCATAGGCTGGCATGGTTTTTGTTTGTTTCTGTGTCGCTCCTGCCTTGGATTTTGATCTGTGTGATTCTTTGAGATACCCATCGAAGCTTCACGCTTCCAGATTAAAGTGTATTTTTGTTTCTGCTAGGTGTGAAGAGATGCTTTAAGGTAAATTCTCTGAGGGATTTGGAGCATCCACATAGTGTGAATAAGGGCTACAAACCTGCAGGGGTGGGAGGAGGGGCCCCAGGGGTCCCGAAGCCTCAGGAGAGCTGTGGATTTCATCTCCCCCACACCCAGCCTGAGGCCGGCACTCTTCCATGCAGCCCCCTGGTGAACTGACCACAAAGTAGATGTAGTTCACTGAATGCTGGGGTCCCAGACTTCCGGGATGGCTGTGGTGGGCACCCCACCTTCTGCTTAGTTTCCTATTCCAAACTCCTGTTCCTTACGAGGTCACTATTTGGTCACCCCCTCTGTTTCCTGCTTTATTTTTAAGTCTTCTCTAGATGCAGACTCTGAAGAACTAGCATACATGTATGTGCGCACACACACACACACACATGTGCACCCACCTACACACACACACAAGTGCACCCACCTACACACACACACATACACACAAGTGCACCCACCTACACACACACACACATATGCACCCACATACACTCAAACACATAAGTGCACCCATCTACAGTCACATATACACACACACACACACACACTCAGATATACACTCACACACATGCACCCATATACACACACACAAGTGCACCCACCTACACTCTCATGCACACACATACACAGGCGCACCCACCTATAGTCACACACTCAGACACATGCACACAAGTGTTTGTGCACACGCATGTTCATATGTGCAGAAGCCAGAGGTCAACCTCAGCCGTGGTTAACCAGTCATTCTCTAGTTTTTGAACAGGGTCTCTCTGTGGCTTGGCACTCACCAAGTGATCTAAACTGACTGATTGGTGAGCCTCAGCCATCCATCGGCACCTCCGCCGTGCTGGGGTTACAGGCACACACCATCATGACTGACTTTTTACACATGGGGGCACACTTGGGTCTTCATACTTCTGCAGCAAACACCTTGCTGACTGAGCATTTGAAGTGAAATTCAGCTGTTCAGCATTATATTTAATAACAATTTAAAAATTAAGTCACTTAAAATCTTTCCCTTCGACTCTTGTCTTACACAGTAATTATTTCCCAGGCATGCCTTGACTTAGTGAACAGAAGTGTTTTAAGCGGCGAGTTCCAGGATCTCGGCAACAGTATCCTCATGGAATTGGTGTGATTTAATCATTATTCATGTCATAGACTGAGCCTTTTAAACAAAATAGTTTGGTTTCAGAATTTGATCATGTTTTTTGTGTCTTGGTTTAGATGTTGTTTCAGTACTAAAGGGAAACTTGGGGCTTCAGAGCCTCTGAACTGAACAGTTCATGGGGCTCTATAGGGTTGCTAGGCACTGAACCCCAATCCTGCAAGAACAGACAACACTTTCAGCCGCTGAGCCCTCTCTGCAGCCCGCCTCCCCCTACCCTCGTGCTTTTAAACTCTGGGATGTTTCTGTGACAAGGGCATGTCACAGTAACCCTCTTTTCTGCCTCTCGTCTGTTCTGTTTCTGGGGCGCAAAGCACGTGAGCCAGGACCTGGAAGACTCGTCGCGATCCTCGGCGCAAGGAAGGTTTAACCGAGAGCAGTTTTACAAATTCATCATTTTCCCTGGGAAGTGGATTAAAGTCTGGTATGACCGACTCACCTTGTTGGCGCTATTGGATCGGTAAGCGCTCAGGGGCATGGGCGTGGCCAGAAGACAAGGGAGAACACCAAGAAGCATGCTCATACTCCACCGCCCCTAGAATGCGCATGTCTGCTTGCTAAGGTTTCCTGGGTTGTCTCCAGCCCACACCCTACTTTCCTGTGAACCCCGGTGGCTTAGACATTGGATTTCACAGTTGCCATGGGAAGTGATGATTGGACAGGATGGACTAGCTTGCAGGTTTGCCTGGGGAACAGTCTGCTCTGGTCTGCTCACGCCGGGCCTTGTTCTAGTAGACATGCGCAGTTTCTGGAGCAGGAGGCCGGCCTTGTCTGACCAGCTGCGGCCCTGGGACAGAGGGGAGGAAAAGTGGGGTGGTGTTTACCTGTCCTCCACAGCTTGGATTCCTGCTTCTCTGTCCCCTCTGCTGTACACTAACTTGATGCTGCTCTCCTTTAGGCCCTTCCCTCATTGCCCCCTAGAATAAAACGCTTTGTGGCTGAAGATGTGGAGCCTGGGTAGGCACGGCAGGGAGGTTCCAGTTTGCTCTGGTAATGAAGATTATCTTAGAGTGGGGGCTGCTTGTTTGTGGGCTCCCTGTCAGAACTGGGGAGGGGGGCACAATATTAGGGTTTTTAGAGGCTGTGGTTCTGGTGGGGAGTGGTTTAAAAATGGATGGTATGATCGTTAAGGCTCACACAGCAGGGTCTGTTCAGAGCTCAGTGCCAGCCTCTGGGGCAGTGGCAGGGCTGTCTATCTGCCGTCTGTCCCCCAGTGACTGCTTGTTACCGTAAGGATGCGGCCGTGTCTTAAATGGTGTGATCACAAGCGGAGAAAAAAAAAACACACCAAAAACCGATAGTCTTGCAAAATTACAGCAGTAAATTTCAGCACCCACAAGTCGGGGAATAGCCTTGTAATCACTTTGCTAACAATACCGTGTTACCCTAGGGCCTGCACGTGAGCAGAACGTGGAATACATGGCTGGTGATCTAAGATAATATATTCTGGTAGATGAGGCCTTAAAAAAAACTACTACTTTATTCTTCTGTAGAAAGGAATAGGTTGTATTAACCCCTCATATGAAAACAAATCTCTTTATAGGTGTGTGTGTGTGTGTGTGTGTGTGTGTGTGTGTGTTGCATGTACCCATGCCTTCCTGCCTCGTGCCCATGTGGAGGCCCGAGGACAACCCGCAGGCGTCTTTTCTCTTCTTACACCATGTGGGTCCCAGGGACTGAACTTGAGGGCAAGTGCTTTCCCCGCTGACCCATTGCGCTCCCCTCCCCACGGGTTTGTGTATAGCAACATCCGAGTTTTTATTTCCAAAGGTACTTAGTGGGAGGTGTCATTGAAGCTCCCAGGGGCTTGAAAGCTTGGCCTGCGAGAGCGCAAAGCTGGAAGGAAGGAAGGATGCGTGATTGATAGATGGGCTGCCTGGCTGTCCAGGAAGAAGCTGAGCTGTGCACTGGAAGGAAGGAAGGATGTGTGATTGATAGATGGGCTGCCTGGCTGTCCAGGAAGGAGCTGAGCTGAGCTTGTGCACTGTGGGGACAGAGGTAGCCGTACTGTGCACCTCTAGACTGAGGCCCTCACCCGGTGCTGTGAACCCCATCCTCAGTTCCTTTGTCTCCTGACATGGTTGCTTCCTGGCGCCCATGGCTGCAGCCTCCCCTTCTCCTTTGGTCCTCCAGCCGTCCCCTTCCTTCTCAGGTGTTTGCAGCCGCGTCTCTTGTCTCCTGTCCCACCCTTACCATTTGAAAAGCACCCAAACCTTACCTTCTGCTGTCTTGTTTATCAGCATCTAAAATAAGAAGCTGCAATCTCTGCTTTATCTCAGCATCCTGTTCATCTCTCCATCAATTGTTTGCTGGGTCCCAGCCCCATGTCAGGCTTCTGCTGTGCACTGAGGTGTTAGTGAATGCCACAGCCATGGTGTCTGCCTTCATAGGGAACAAGAGCAAACATAGCGGGTCCCAAGGCAGAGGACCCAGACACAGAGGGACACCACTAATGTCAGAAGTTGTGGCTACAGGGCTAGGGAGATTGCTCAGTGGACAAAGCATGAGGAGCTGAGTTCGGATCTGACATCCTCCTCTGGCCTCCATAGGCACCTGTACACACGAGTGCATTGCACACGCCCATACATAGACACATGCATACACATAATTAAAACCAAAATAAAAGATTCCTGACTGTCTCGAGGGACAAGGTAGCCAAATATCCCTACCTAGAAGATCACTGTTTAGTGGGTAGACAGATTGTACGTGAGTAAACACTGCTCAGTTATGAAATGTACTTAGAATTCTCATGAAGGACCCATGTCTCCCCTCTGCCGCACCAACCCCCCATCTCCATTTTGGCCAGGCCCCCAATGTTCTGCTGTGCATCTGGTGTCCTGTCAAGGTCACATCCTTCTGAAGTCATGGTCCCATCCTTGCTCATCTTTTATAGCTAGCCTTTACCCTCCCCCAACAGGCCAACTGACCTCTCAGTCCTTCCATGGCCGTCCGTAGTATTTTGACTCGTTACCTCTCTTCCTCTTTCAGCCCCTCCTATGTTAGGCCCCTCCCCTACTACCTCCCTACCTTGGTTGGTTGACTTATCTCGTCAGCCCCCCTTTTAACAATGCTCTAAAGGGCCCGGCACATGTTTTCACTTGATAAGACCTCATGTCTGGATGAGGGCCCCACTGCATCTTCTATCTCATGGAGGACGCCACAACAAATCACCCAGCAAGACTGTAGACTCACAGCTTACCCAGTGAGGCATCTTGGACTGTCTGGCTTGGGGGTGAGGGGTCATATCTCCCTCTGAAGTTTCCTGCTCCTGGAATGGGGCAGCAAACCAACTTCAGAGAAGATCAGTCTGGAAACAGTTATCCCGATGTCAATGCAGTCTTCCCCAGCCCTCTCTGAGAGGAGCCGATGGAGTTCTGAAACATTCCAGGCTGTGGTTGAAATCACGGGCCACCTCCTCCTAGGAAGGCCAGTGCAGTGGCCAGGGAAGTCAGTGGGGTCCTGTGTCATTTATTCCAAGAACAAACACCTAGAGTCAGCATCAGGACCTTTTTGAATAGCACAAGACTGAATTGATGCAGGGGCTGGCACAACACAGCCCCTCTGAGCTGGCTGTCAGTCAGTCTAGAGGTGAGTGCAGGAAAGCTTGCCTCACTAACGACAGAGGTGGAGGTCTCAGTCTGTGCTTGTTTGTGTGTTTTGCACAGAACTGAGGATGTGAAGGAGAACGTGGTGGCGATTCTGCTCAGTGTCCTGGTTTCCCTCCTGGGCTTTCTGACGCTGAACCGTGGCTTCTGTAGAGACCTGTGGGTCCTGCTCTTCTGCGTGGTCATGGCCAGCTGCCAGTACTCCCTGCTCAAGGCAAGAACCCATCCTCTGTGTGGGGCAGGGTGGGAGATAGGGGGCAGGTGTGTGTGGGAGTGTATTACTGTCACTAGCAAAGCCTTACAATCACAAGGTGACCCGGACCCTCTGGTTTGTGTTTTAGAGCGTCCAACCTGACCCCGCCTCACCAATACACGTAAGTGCAGGCCTGTAGCTTGTCTCATCTGCTTGCGTTGAAAGCAGGGTGATGCTCACGTCTACTCAAAGGGTCCCATTTGCTTCTGTGTCTGTATCTTGGATGCAGGAGTAGAAGCAGTGGATGGATACCCAAGTGCATGGTACAAAGCTCTGGCTGGATCTAAGCGCTTGGTGTGTTGGCATTGGAGGAGGGGCAGCTCAGGCATGGGGCGGACACTTTTGTTCTCCGGGCTCTTATAGGAAAAGACACGGCTTGATTGGATGGTCCACAGACTGCCATCTGTCTGCCTGCCTTTGCTTCCCACTTATCCCCTTGCCTGTCTGATGCTGAGCAATCATGGTAGTCCTCTATGTTTCCCACTTTCCTTATGTGCCAATAAATCTGATTAACGTTGATGGGGATTGAATGACTATTGCATGTAAATTGCTTCAAACACCGGCTGACACCTAGCAATTGCTCCTCACATGTACTTAGTATGTAGGCATAAACTGTGTGTGTTCAAACACACTCTTACATATATTTTGGGAGTGAGTTATAATCTGGTCACATATACAGGGTGGAGGGATTAATTCAAGTTCATTCGTCTGTCATATCATATACTTTTTCTGATGAGAATATTTACAGCGCATTCTCCTTGGTTTCCAAGAGCACCCTGTGTAATTATTGATGATAGCTATAGAATAATCACTGGACTATGGAACAGATCTACAAAACTCACTGACCCCATGTGCCCGACTCTGTGTTCCCTCCTACCCGCCCTCCCTACCTGCTTCCTGTTCCCTAGCTCCTACCACTTTGCTCATTTTGCTGTGACTCAGACTTGATCATTTTCCAAACAGAGTGGGGTCATCTGGTATTCCTCCTTCCATGCCTGATGTATTTCTCTTTGCTCAATGTTCTTCAAGATCATTCCTGTTCACACAGGTGCATGACCAAGTACACACATGTACAAGCAGACACTGCACTTTCACTTCCCAGTCCCAGAAACTATATTAATTACAACACTCTTTGGCCAATGGCCAATGGCTTGGGCGTATTCCTACCTAGCTCTTAAATTTTAAATTAACCCCTTTCTCTTAATCTATGTATCGCCACAAGGCTGTGGCTTACCAGTAAGGTTCCAGTGTCTTTCTCCTTTGGCAGCTACATGGCCTCGGCCTGACTCAGCCTTCTTTCTCCCTGCATTCAGTTTAGTTTTCCCGCCTACCTTATATTCTGTCCTGCTCTAGGCCAAAGCAGCTTCTTTATTAACCAATGGTAATAAAACATTCACAGCATGTTGAGGGGAATCCCACATCACACATGTTCAGGAGCATATCATGTATGTAGATGCCAAAGCATAATCCAGATGCTGGCCCTTGCCTTCTGCTTCGCTTGAGGCTGGATCTCTGTAGTGTTTCCACTGCTGTATGCACCAGGGTAGCTGGAGGCTCTGCTGTCTGCTGCGTATCCCCTGTAAGAGCACTTGGCTTGCAAACACTCCTGTTGCAATCCACTTTTTATGTGGGTTCCGGTGATTCAAACCCAAGTCCTCTACTTTCAAGGCAGGAGTTCTCATCCACTGTCTGTACTTTTTAAAGAACTTCTCACCTTCCTTAACAGCAGAACTGTTCCTAGTGCACCACAAGGGGTCTCCTTTCTCCATGTCCTCGCCAAAACTTATCTTTCCCTTTTGTAGTAAATGCCGTTCTAACAGGCGTGAGTTCATTTCCCACTGTGGCTTTTATTTCCATGTCCCCACATGGAAACTCTGTGTTTGAAGCCAGACTGCTCTTATTCCTCTGGTTCAGGTGCCCTTTATGCTGCAGCCCAATAACCTAGAGTCGAATTTGGGGGAGAGAGTCTGGGCTCACTCAGACTGCCCACTAGTGGCCCAGGATCTTCCAGCTCCTAGGTACACGTAGCTTCTTCTGGCCCTGGTACCCCAGTGGTCAGGGTCCACTGTTCAGGTGTCGGCCATAGCCGTGTGCCTTTTACCCTCCTGTGCTCTGTGTACCCTTCCGGCCTCTGTCATAGCAACCCCCATGCACGCATGCACATACACACACACACACACACACACACACACACACACACACTGGCTCTGAAAAATCTCTCCAATGAGGGAAAACTATTTTCCCACCATTGTGCAATTAAAAAATTTATATCCAGGGTTTAAGACTGCTTTTTAATCTGTGCTAGCTCGTCATAATTAAGAAAGGGTTCGAACTGGTGGTCATCACGGTGGCAGATGCTGTCCTGTTAAATTCCTGTTCCCTGTAATTGATTTGTGTGGTGCATCTTTTATTTGAGATTCGGCATCAGGATCACTAGCTGCAGCATAATTGGAGCATTAAGATGTAGTGTTGGGAACGCCCTCGGAAACCTGGGGCAGGGGTGTGGCTCTGAAGGGTCACTGCAGCCCACCCCAGGTGCCCCATCACCTCTTCCCATCCTGTATCTTTCTGTCACCATTGCTGGTTCGCTGATGTTGTTACATGGCCTCAGACACTCCTTACCTTGGGGCTGGGGTGACAGCTTAGTCAGTCAGGTGGCTGCCATACAAGCATGGGAACGAGACTCGCATTCCCAGATTCTATGTAAAACTCAGACAGGGCCACACAAATCTGTAATTCAAGACAATCAAAGAACCCCAGGCGCAATGACACCCTTTATCAAATAATAAGATGGAGATGTGACTGAGGAATTGGCTTCTATACATATGTATACACCCATACAAACTTGTACACACACACACACATTACACACACACAAGTATGATTACACATATACAATTCCTTGCCTGCATGGATTTTGGGATGTGATATAAAACATACTAAGACCATCGGGAGGAACGAGGAACAAACAAACCTCATGAGTCAGATCAATTTGAGGTTGTCATTACCATGACCCTTATGTTGCTATGTTGAGCTGGAGTCATACTGTCTAACCAAGCTACCATCCCAGGATCCAAGAAGGCATGTCACAGGGAGAAGGCATGGCACGGGGAGACAGGGGGCGTAGTTTTTCATACTGTCACAGTGAACTATAGTCAGGCATCTACTTGTGTTCACTGCAGTTGTCAGTTTGCTCACTGGGATGTCTAAGGACATTCAGCTGGTTTGAGCTGGGCTCTAGAAGCTCTGATGAGGAAGAGAAGGATAAGGCAAAGGCATTTTTCCCTGGAATGCAGTTTTTCCAGAATGAGAGGAGTCAGGCAAGAATTCACATCTTGTTAATCAACGTGCAATTCATCAGGTCCAAAAATAAATAAATAAATAAATAAATAAATAAATAAATAAATAAATAAATAAATAAATAAATAAATAAATAAATCTGCTTTGCAATTCATGAGCTACCTTGCATGTAAAAAGTGAGCAGGGTTCTGGTCACTTAACCCCACCCCCTCCCCCGCCTGGGATTCTCATTTCTCTATGAGTTTTATAAAACTGCTCTGTGAACAGTCTGCTGCAGTGTTGATGGTGGGTGGGGCTGATGGGAAACCCACATGCACCCAAGGTTAGCATTCCATTCTGACAGCAGCCTCAAGGATGCTCCCAGCCAGGGGACCCACTGTGGAAGTTTAGGTTCTAACCAGTCTGGACCGAGGGAACTGAATGAGCTTTTAAGAGACTATGATTGGCTTTCACTGGAGGAATGGGTGAAATCTTTTTCCTGTTGAAGACTTGGGGATTTTGATGGCTGGTGCAGATGCGCACTTTGCAAAGGGGGAGCTTGGAATTACACTGGGGAGCACTCTGGGGACCGGGGGGAGGATAGAGTGTCTTGTGTGCTGTGCTGAGGGTGCCTCTGGGACCCCAAACACAAGATGCATGATTATAGCAGCAAGGCAAGCCCTTTGTAGGGGCTGCGTTTGGTTTTGTAAACTAGCAACACGGAAGACATGTTTGCATTTCTGATGAAGCTCCTGAGAGATGTCTGAGGGCATTTCATATTGTTCAAGGCCAGAGAATATATTTTAATGCACGTGTCTGTGTGTGTGTTCACACTCACCCGTGCGTGTACAGGTGTACACATGTGCATCTGTAGGCCAAAGGACTGGACCACCTTGATTTTGGGGGGTGCATGAGGGGCTTGGAGTAGTTTGTCATTGATCTGGAGCTTACCAAGCTGGCCAGCAAGCCCTGGGGACCTGCCTGTCCACACCTTCCTGGCACTAAGATTGTAGGCACGCTAAACATTGGGTTCTGGGGCTTGAACTGAGTTCCTCAGGCTTGCAAGGCAAACTTTTACTGACTGAGCCATCCTTGCAGCCCATTAGTCTTTTGATAGGAGAAAGAACCAGAACAAATGATAGTTGCTTAATTATGTTTCTTAAACCACGTCAGTTTGAGGAAATGTCTCCCATGCGTGAGCTCTAATACACCACACCGCTATTTATACCAGCTGATTTATTTTCTGTTTACTTAGTAAGGGCATTTAGATTTCATTCTGACTTTGGTCTTATTATTTTTTAATGCAAAGGAAAATTCTCTTGTATTTACTAATCCATGACCTACTTGGATTCTGAAGAAAATTTCCTGCCAGGGCAACAATTTTTTTTAAGACTGAACCTGGCCTCAGGACCAAAGGCAGCCGGTCTCCGTGACAGACACTGGTATTGTCCTGTTGGAAGATGATCTTAGAATAGGACCATTCCTATTGTGGAGGCAGTGTCCATTGAAATTCCCTTTCTAAATATAGCACATTCAAGGCTGTGGCTAAAAACACCAGTCTGAGACCACGCTGATCTCCCTCTGCTTCTTGCGCACAAGGTGGCTCACGAATTGCAGAGCACACTCTCCACCTGGTTGTTGTTGGTTCCTCAGATCTTATGAATTGTGTATTTATTTCAATAATGTGGTAGTTTTGCTGGGTTTTGCCCTGGAAAGCCCGTACCACAATATCCCATTCCTTATTTAAAAATATATTAAACTTCTATTATTATTGAGCATGTATGCATGATGTGTGTGTTTGTGTGTGTGTGTGCACGCACATGCATGTGGAGGTCAGAGAACAACCCTGTGGAGTTGGCTCTCTCCTTTCACCTTGATGTGAGTGTCTGGGACGGTCTGGTCCATCTTGTACAGCAAGCCCTGTGACCCACTGTGCCAATTTGCCACCTTTCCCCTAATTTCCCACAGTCATCTGAAAGGAAGAAAGGGCAGTTCCCCTCTTTTAGCAGTATTTTGAGGACCAGGATGAGGTCTGAAAGGCTTTGTTAGGAAACCCACGTTAAATGGACACAACTAACAAAGGTTTCAAGGAACCTCGCACCTGAAAAGAGCTGGGAGAATGGAAATCTGCCCCCCAAGGAAAGCGTTGTGTTAGACAGGTTTTCTTGGGGAGCGGGGGTGGTAATTACATTTTTAGGGAAATCTTGTTGGACTTAAATGGCAACATTCCCTTATGGTTTGGCAAAATAAACATGAAGCATTATTTTAGTTCTATTTGTCTCCCCATGTTCTCTTCCTGGTATTTTGAGCTTGTAAAATTACAGCAGAGTGGGGACGGGTATTGGGGTGGGGACTGGTATTGGGGTGGGGATAGGTGTTGGGGTGGGGATGGTGTTGGGGTGACAATGGGTGTTGGGGTGGGGATGGGTGTTGGGGTGGGGATGGTGTTGGGGTGACGATGGGTGTTGGGGTGGGGATGGTTGTTGGGGTGGGGATGGTGTTGGGGTGGGGATGGTGTTGGGGTGATGATGGGTGTTGGGGTGGCAATGGGTGTTGGGGTGGGGATGGGTGTTGGGGTGGCAATGGGTGTTGGGGTGTCAGTTGTATCATGTGGTGTCTGATTCTTCTCAATGAGTACAACTCGGAAATTGTATTTGTTTTCTAGGGACACAACCAAATCATAGCCTATAGCAGACCAATCTATTTCTGTATGCTGTGTGGCCTTATTTTGCTTCTTGATGCAGGGGCCAAAGCCAGGCACCCTCCCAGCTATGTCGTATATGGCCTGAAGCTCTTCTCCCCTGAGACCCTGCAATCAGTCAGGGACCACTTAATAGGTGAGTGAGTTTGGGGATTATGGGGAAGAGCCTTGGGACGGGAAGGTATGTCTCCCCCTTTCCTTTGGCACCCCTCATGGGAAAAACCTGCACACTTGGTTACTGATGGGAATAACTAAGTATTATCCTCTTGGCTTGTGTCTATGGAAGCCTATGAAGCCCAAGATAACAACGTGGGGGGCGGGGCGTTGGGAGGGCTGGACTACTCAGCTGTCATTCTTCAGGCACTATCCACCTTGTATTTTTTAATCAGTCTCTCATTAATTTAGAATAAGCAAACTAGGGCTGTTTTCACCTCCCGGAACCTAGAATTACAAGCGCTTGCCCCATGTCTCATTTTGATTTGGTTCTGGGTATGGAATTCACGTCCTCTTGCTTACAAGGCAAGCATTTCGCCTGCCGAGCCATCTACCTAGCCCTTAACAATGGGATTCTTGGAATGGACTTTGATACCTGCAACCAAGAAGCTGCATCCCTGTAACATAGAAGCATGCAGAGTGACTGCGGATACAGAGGTAGTCACGGAGTGCTCCAGAAGTTAATGAGCAAAATAGGTTTTGGAGGGCTTCCCACTCATAAATCACAGACAGCTCCCTGGACCCTCAGAGCTGGCTGCTTCAGGAAGAATATTTTATAGATAATTGTAGAATGAGTTTTGAAGGTCCTGGTCATGATGGGACAGACCTGTGACCCCAACACTTGGCAGGAGGATTCGGATTAGGAGGTCACTGTTGCTATTGGCTAAATAACAAGTTGGAGGCCAGTCTGAGTTACATGGGATCTTAGCTTAAAAAGACAGCAAAAATAAAAACATCCCCCAAAATAGAATAAGAAGAGACAGGGGGAGAAGAAAAGAGAAGAGAGGGGCAGGGAAGGAGAAAGAGGGGCAGGGAGGGAGAAGGAGGGTCAGGGAGGGAGAAGGAGGGGCAGGGAAGGAGAAGGAGGGGCAGGGAAGAAGAAGGAGGGGCAGGGAGGGAGAAGGAGGGTTAGGGAGGGAGAAGGAGGGGCAGGGAGGGAGAAGGAGGGGCAGGGAGGGAGAAGGAGGGTTAGGGAGGGAGAAGGAGGGGCAGGGAAAGAGAAGGAGGGCCAGGGAGGGAGAAGGAGGGGCAGGGAAGGAGAAGGAGGGGCAGGGAGGGAGAAGGAGGGTTAGGGAGGGAGAAGGAGGGGCAGGGAAAGAGAAGGAGGGGCAGGGAGGGAGAAGGAGGGTTAGGGAGGGAGAAGGAGGGTTAGGGAGGGAGAAGGAAGAGAGGCAGGGAAGGAAGAGAGACCTGTGAAGCAAAGCTCTGACACATCTCATTAACAAATTGCTTTTCATGCCTGAGTCCTACTCAGCCTCACTTCTTATTTTTCTTTACTTTGTTACTCCAAGAAAGTCAGCACGCCGAGTTCCCGGAGTACCACACTTTCCATGGCAAGAGAACCAGAGAATTCATTAGGGCTCAAAGGGGAAGAGGGTTGTGCTTGATTGAAGCCTGAGGTATTTGTTTCACAGTAAGCAGTGCATCCAAATAGGCTGCTGGATATTATCCTTTTGTTTCTTCCAGGGTGTGGAAGACACAGGGAACATGGCTTTCTTACCTCCCTCCTGAAATAAATTTCTCTCCTTCAAACTTCCTAATACATATTGTCTGCTCCTCCACAGCGACAGGTGAAAACAGTGATAAATAACACGCGAGCTGACTCGATGATATCTGTGCCTCAGATACAAGGAGAACTAGAAGAATAGCAATCAGCAAGGAAGGGGGGGATTAAAGGCACTGATTCGCACAGAGCATGAAACACTGGGAATGTGTGAGAACAAAGCAGAAGAGGCGGGTGTTGAGAGGGCCTTTCTGACTTTGTAGGAGATGGCAAGGTCAATTCAAGGTCGCTGTGCTTCGAGCAGCCTCTTTACCAGGAGACTTAGTGATGTGACGGTTGCCACTGTCACACCCAGGGATCAGTTAGGAGAGGAGAAAGCAAGGACTGTAAGATTGGCCGGAGAGAAGAAGTGTATGCTGGCTTCCGGGACTGGTTTCCTGCTAGCCACCTTCCTGGGCTGTGGTGTTGTCCTGTCAGAACCCGGCTGGAAAGGAAAACAGAAGCAGCACATGGCTTCACAGGCCGGGAGCTGGAGTCCAAGAGCAAGGTGCCAGCTGGGCATCTTCCCTCTGGGACAGCACAGCTTCTCTCCCTTTGCCTGTGTGTCTCTGGGCCCAGACTTGGCCTTTTCATTGTTGCTGTTGGATTTTTTTTATTTTAATTTGTGTGTGTGTATGATGATCTGAGTATTGTGTGTGTGTGGTGTGTGTTGTGTGTGTGTGTGTGGTATGCGTGTATATGTATGTGATGTGTGTGTGGTATATATATGGGGTGTTTGTGTATGTATGTGTATTTGTGTGTATGGTGTGGGGTATGTGGGTGTGTGTACTGTCCCACGCTAGAGCATAAAACCTATGTGGAACTCAGAGAATCACTCTTGGGAGTTGGTTTTCTCCTACCATGGTTTCTAGGACTCAAACTCAGGTTGGCAGGTTTAAGCAACAAGGGCTTTTCCTACTGAGCCACATCCCCAGCCCCAGTTGCCCTCTTTTAAAGAAGACACTTCACATTGGTTTAGGGTTGCAAGGGACCTGCAAGGATCCTGACTTCATCGCTGCAACTAAGACACAGTGAGAAGAGCCAAGTTTAGGACTTCAGCATCCTTTGGAGGGGACCCAAGAAAACCCAGAGTGAGGAACCCACAGTAGAAGGATAAGAGAAGCAAGAGCTAAATATACATGACATGCAGTGGCACCTCCGGCAGAGCCACATGGGGCTGGCCCTCCCTTTGCTACAGTCAAAATGTAGAGAAAGGTCTCCCAGGACTTCCTCTTAGGGTGGTGTCTGCCTCATGCTACACTTTTGGGCTCTGTTTGTCATTCCCATCCTTGGGTCAGGAGAGGAGGAGAGGACAGCTTCAGGAGATCAGACCTTCTGTTCAAAGAGAACCCAGCCTGGGCTGCCTCCCTGTGTAAGAGGGGTCCCTTGTCCACCCAGGAGTAGGGTCAAAGCAGTGGGAAAGATTGAGATGCTGTTTGTCTGGTACGGTGAAGGAGGAGCAGCTCAAAGGCAAGGAGAGACAGACAGCTAGAAAATAGTGTGAGGAAGGCCTGTGGTGGAGAAAGGAGCTGTGGGGTAATAGATGGATGGTAAAGGGGTGGGTGGATGAGAGATGAAGGATGGATGGATGGATGGATGGATGGATGGATGGATGGATGGATGGATGGATACATAGATAGATCCATAGATAGATAGATAGATAGATAGATAGATAGATAGATAGATAGATAGATAGGTAGGTAGATAGATAGATAGATAGATGATAGATAGATCCATAGATAGATAGATAGATAGGTAGGTAGGTAGATAGATAGATGATAGATAGATAGATGATAGATAGATAGATGATAGATTGATAGATAGATAGATGATAGATAGATAGATAGATGATAGATAGGTAGATAGATAGAT
>NC_022011.1:33573210-33576909 GCF_000317375.1 Microtus ochrogaster | reverse complement strand
AGATGATAGATAGATAGATGATAGATAGATAGATGATAGATAGATAGATAGATAGATAGATAGATAGATAGATAGATAGATAGATAGATAGATGAATGAGTCTGTGGTACTGAGGATTGAACTCAGGGCCTCACATATCCTGTCAAGTGCTCCACAAATGACCCAAATCCCCAGTCCTCAAACTTTTTATTTTGAGATAGGCTCTTATTAACTTCCATATGCTGGCCTCAAATTCACTCCATATTCCAAACTGCCTTGGGACTTGTGACCTCAGCTTGCTGAATAGCTGTGATTATAGCCCATGCCGCCAAGCCCCGTCAGGGATAACGTTCTCCTGAGAGTCCGTTCACTTGTGCTGAGATGTGTGTATTTAGTGTATCACTCTGTTTTCCCTCCTTGGCGAGACCTCCTTTGCTTCTGTTGGCAGGTGACTGGCCTCTACAGTGGCCACCCATTTCCTGGGCTCAGGGAGGCTGCTGACCTTGGGACTGGGGTTTTTATTACTGACTCTCTGGGTGACTTTAGCAAGAGCCCATGAGTGAGACTGGCTTTGTGATTACCCTGTGGATGGGGAGGCCACAGGTCTCAGCCTCCCATGTCAGAAGAGCCTGCAGAGCCAGACTCCAGGGACAAGAGCTGGCTTGAACCTCACCAACAAGGCTAGTCCTACCCTGTGTGAAGAAACAAGACAGGGTAGCTGCTGAGGGGTGGTGGTGAGGTCAACCACTGAGCTATGTATGCACACACATTCTCTATGTGCACATGCATTCACAAACACACACACACATGTGGTCAGCCAATGGACCTTTGTTCCATAACTAATAAAATCCCATGTGACTGAACCCACAACAAAACCTCTGGATGAACCTGTATCTGTGTTCACTCACTCACACATTTCCTGGGCTCATTGGTTTTGAGGAGAGCTGTTTTGCAACAACAGCTGTGTGCTGTTACTTCCTGCACAAAAGTCAGAGCAAGAATCAGGGTCCTCAGGAGCCACCTGCCTTTTTAAATTAAACAAGTATTTTGGTTTACCCAGACAGACTGAAGGGAACAAACTCTGTTCTGGGTTTCAAGTGTTACCTGAATGACGTCCATCTGGGCTTGGTGGAAGCAAGAAGTCTGCTAAGAACATGTTGTAAAGGTTTTATTTGATGAAAACATGTTGAGTGGGCAATGAATTACTCTTGGTAGGGGGACTGAAAATAGGCCAGGGTGCTGTGTGTGGCCCTGGCTCCATAACATCCATTGTCTCCATGATCAGCCCTGGTCTTGTGAGTCTTTGACATAAGTATGGCTTTCTTCCTCTGAAAACTTCACTTTACACTGCCGCCTCCTGTTCGCATGTCTTTCTGGAAGCTTCCCTATCCTCTCACTCCCTCCTCATCTCCCCAGGTCCGATTCTGTTCCTCTGAGCTGCAGGCAGAGCACCTTCCTCCCTCCTCCCCACCCCTAGCTCCCCTTAGGTCCCAAGCTGTCTGTGTGGCCAGCCCTGGGTAATACACTTGCTGTTTTTTCTCATCCTCTAGATGCCTGAGTGAGAGGAGTCCTGATGCCTCAGTTTCCCCGAGTGTGGTGAAGAAAAGAACCTGACAGGGGAAAGGCAGCGACATTGTAGCCACAACGTGGCCATGGTTACCCTGCCCCTAGCTCATCGCTGCCTTTGTTTTTTTCAATTCCAGTATTTTTATGTTGCTTCCCTGTGATCTCCCTCCTGGGCCTCTTCCCACAGATCAACACCTTCTGCACGTACCTTCTGGAACAAGTGGACATGCTGCTCTTTGGAGGTTCTGGTGAGTCCTTGCTCCCGGAAGAGTTTTAAGATTGAACAAGGTCTGGTGGTCCCGGGGACAGAGCATTGGGGGACTGACTGGGAGGTTTGCTCTGTCTTGAGTGCCAAACCTGATTTAGTTTGGATTTCCTATGTTCCATAGAATAAGAAGTGGTCCACTCAGCAAAGGAATAAGCAAAGATACAAGGAAGGGAAGGGTCTTCCTTGATTTGGAGTGTGTGAGCCCTTCAAGCTATTCTTTAGAAGAAGTGTGTGTGTGTGTGTGTGTGTGTGTGTGTGTGTGTATGCACATGTATCATTGTGGGAATAGGTCAGCATGTACTTGTGTCTGTAGTGTGTGGATGCGTGTTGTGAGAGTATCTATGAGCCTTGACAAATCTTTCCCCCAAATGCACATAACCCCAGTGTCCTCTGGGAGTGGCATACCCTTAGTGTCGTTATTCCATGGGTAGTCAGTTCCATGGTCACAATCTTTCCCACACTAAGTGACCCGTGTCTTTGGATGGATCCTGTCAGCAGACAGCTTATCCTTCCTTACCCCTCTACTGATTCTGAGAAGGGCACATCTAGTAAGCTGTGATGGTGTTTGTATTCCAGCTGTTTCTGGAATCACATCAGCCGTGTACAGTGTGGGCCGGAGTGTCTTGGTAGCAGCCCTGCTCCACGCCTTCTGCTTCAGTGCCGTCAAGGTAAGTTTGCAGACAGACCGTGGTGGTGACTATAGCCTGTGTCACTCAGCATATTGTTTTCATTGAATAGTTTTCCGGTTATAAAAAAAATTTTGTCATTGAGAAGGGGACCTGGCTGAGTTTAAGCAGGTCATCACATTGCCTGGCTTAGGTTCTGGAGTGTAACCCTCACCTGCCAAGTCCCCAGTGATGTCTCTGCTATGATCAGGGACACCAGAAGGACTTCTGCTGGCCATGGGAGCCAATGTAACCCATGTGTTCATTTTGCTTTTGTCTGAGGTAGCACCCTAAGTATGATGGGGGTACACCCTCATGTAGCTGTGTGGACCAGGGAATGGTATGGGAGGGGACAGCCGCACCAGCGAGAATCTAGAGCATAGAGGACCTCAGAGTTCCCAAGACCAAGAAGAGCAAAGCCTGGGGCATGGCCAAGGAAGCAGGAATGTTGAGGAAACCAGACAAACACAGATGTCGGAAACCCAGGACGTCCTGTCAGAAGTGTAGCTGTTGTACATGTATGGTCCAGCCGTGCATGGACACACGGTGTGGTTGTGAATCAAGTCTGTGTATTTACAAGGCTCAGAGTAATCCCGCGTCTCTAGTGAAAGAATGGGGATATGTGGAACACAGGAGGAAACCGTCTAGATCCTTCTTCAATGAGAAGTCAACAAAATGGAAGAAAGTCAAACTAGAGAACTTGGCTTGTTTGGGAGTAGGAAGAAATGGGTGAAGGAGAAACAGCTGGGAGCCATTGCCTGCAGGAGCAGAAACAGGAACTGGGAGACTTGTAGGTATCCCTTCTGCCAGTTCAGCGCCTTCACAGGCTTGGGACCAAATGCTCTCTGGCTCTGAGGTTTCCAGAGTGTTGAAAGAGACTTCTGTGTCTCCTGAAAAGAGTTCTGACTCCTCTCGCTTGGTGTGGAGCAAGCCACAAATAGTGACCGACTGTTAATGGCCCCAGTTGCCATTTTAAACACCTCTTGTTTAAAAACAAAACAAAGCATAACATAACACAGAGCAATTTGCTGCCTTTCTCTCTCCTCATCAGTGAGTGCTGACTTTTCAAACGGTTTCACGTTGACTTTCTGGTTTAAGATGCAGCACCTATTAAATGCTGTGAATTGACTGAACATGGTTAGTGAATTCACACGGGGATCCTGGGGAGGAAAGGGAAGTGCACCCCTCTTCCACAAACACTGATTGCATTAGGGTTCTCTA
>NC_022011.1:33556539-33573110 GCF_000317375.1 Microtus ochrogaster | reverse complement strand
TCCTGGGGAGGAAAGGGAAGTGCACCCCTCTTCCACAAACACTGATTGCATTAGGGTTCTCTAGAGGGACAGAATATATAGGGGATTTATTAGAGTGGTTCACAGGCTGTAGTCCAGCTAGTCCAACAATGGCTGGTGACCAATGGAAGGTCCAAAGATCCCGTGGTTGTTAGTTCAGGAAGCTGATGTCTTAGCTGGTCCTCGGTATACTCTGGGATCCTAAAGAAGTCTGCTCTAATGCCAGCAAAGGAGAGGACTTGCTAGTGAGAGCGAGAGGAAGTGGGCAGAGAGCAAGCTTCCTCCATCCATGTCCTTATGTAGGCTGCCAGTAGGTGTGGCCCAGATCAAAGGTGAGTTCTCCCACCTCAGAAGGCTCAGATTAAAAGTTAGTCTTCTCACTTCAAATGATTTAGGTTTACAGGTTTACCCAGCTACTTGGGTTTTAGTTAGCTTCAGACGTGGTCAAGTTGACAACCGAGAACAGCCTCCACACTGCCCAGCCCAGAGCTAGGCTTGTGGGGCTTCTCTCATATGCTTCCCCTACACCACTGTGGTCACTCTGGTGCTGACTTGGCTGTTGCACTTTCTATATCTTCTTCAGGGCTGTGCTGGCTAATCTTCTGTCAACTTGACACACAATTAGAGTTATCTAAAAGGAGGGAACTGCAGCCGAGAACAAGCCTCCATAAAATCTGGCTGTAAAGCTGTCTTCTTAGTGATTGATGGAAGAGGACCCAAGCCATTGTGGGTGGTGCCATCCCTGGGCTGGTGGTCCTGGGTTCTATAAGAAAGCAGGCTGAGCAAGCCATGAGGAGCAAACCAGTAAGCAGTACCCTCCATGGCCTCTGCATCAGCTCCTGCCTCCAGCTTCCTGCCCTGCTTGAGTTCCTGCCCTGACTCCCTTCTGCAATGAACAGTGCTGTGGAAGTGTACACTGAATAAACCCTTTCCTCCCCTACTTGCTGTTTGGTCATGGCATTTCATCAAAGCAATAGAAGCACTAGGATCAGGGTGATGGATGAACGGGTACTCACGAACAATGGCTGTATGTCAGCAGCCTGGCCAGGGGCATGTCTCTCTCTCGCTAAGGCTTAGGATGTGTTTATTGCCTTGATTTATTATTGTTTCCCATGGTAGCTGGGAGATGCAGCCCAGCCCAGCTGCAAGGAGCCTGCAAAATTTCTGTCTTCGGGACCTCCTCAACAATGACACAGAAAAGAACTCCGGGGCATGTCAGAATGATGCCAAGTCAGCCGGTCCATTGAGCAGAGAGATGAGGTGCTATACATAGGGGAACATTTAAAAAGATAATTACATAGGAAAACTGCAGTGTACGCCTAAGGCATCACTGTGGGCTTCTTAAGAGAGGGGCACCCAAGTGCCTCGGCAAAGGCTATAATGGGATTGGAGTCTTGGGAAGTTCCCTCGCTCAGAGGATATAATTTATAACCAGATACAAAGAGTAATCAAAGTTTACAAAGGAAGTGAAGTTCCAATTTGTCTTTTAATGTATGAGCTGGTTTCCTTATTTCTCTTAAGGAATTTCCTCTGGTGAATAAGATATTAAGGTGCGTTATGAAGGGCCTGGTGGGAGGTTAAGGACGAGAGGAGAGTTGCTGTGGCAGAAGTCAGGGTCTTGAAGGTTTGGGGCCTGAGCCAGCTTGGCTCACGTGACTTTTATAACCTCCTTGTTTTCAATGCGTTTTGTAAAGAGCCTCGTCTCTAGACAATTTCAATTTTATCAGTAGTGTTGAAGCTTTTTGACTCATAGCCAGCAAGAAACACAAAGCAGATCCTAGGGTGGGGATGCCTTTCTCTTAGGTGTCCCCCGAGTTTCCCTGTCTTTCCACAGGCCTCATTACCACTTGGTAGAAGTAGATGGGGGAGGGGGAGCGAGTTGATTTTGCCCTCTGGAATATTAATTAGGGAAGGAAAATATGATTCATCCTTTAATCTCATATTCTCTTTGGCTCATCTGCACATCACATAAAGCAGGCCCCCTCGATGGCTTACCCGTTTGACAGTGACACACGGAAGCCACTGGAATATTTGCTCCCTGGAGAAATGGCTCCGTGGTTAATTAGTCAGGATTTCTATTTGTCTAGGTAAACCTAGATTGCTATTTTTTATTATCTGTTACAAAGAAATTCTTCTTTATTGCTGGTGAGAGGACCCAGGAGCTGAAGCACATTGTTACAGTTTAACGTTTCCCAAGCGTCATTAACAATGGCTTTTAGGAGCAGTCCCCCCCCACACACACACCCCACACACCTCCTTAGCATTCAGGGATCGCAGCCTGCACCTCAGCATTTCCCTGCACTCAGGATTTAAAGTCTAATTATAGATCTATAATAAATCCATAGTTCTAGAATTTGGGGTTTTTTTTTGCGGGGGTGGGGAGACCTGGTGTGTACTTTACCTATTCCCCCGTGCAGCCCCTAAGCAAGGTATTCGGCACCACAGGGCAGATGAGAGATCCCAAGGTCTCTGCTGACCTCGGCTGTCCACCCTAGCCCTGTGAAGTGGAAATAGTCCTGCTCCCCAGAAGGACAGTTCGCAGGCACATGAGATACCTGCCCATCATGGCACTTCTGTTTGCGGGAGCATGTCCCTAGTGTTTGCTCATTGCCTTTTGTGACATCCTCTAACAGACAGGGATGAGTCCAGCATTTCTGCATTCTAAAAGTGAACTTGAACTTGAAGCCCAGGGTGCTTTGGTACATTGCTCAGGGAAACATCCATAATTCACAGGTTTCTTCCCCCTCCCATTAACAATGAATTAGTGAACCCACCTCATTAGGATGTTGGTGCTACTGGGCTTAGGGGGTGTCCATTCTGTACCCCAACAAGCCAGGGTCAGCCGCCAGTCTTCAATACGTCAATTAAAAGAGCCAAATTAATACTGAAAGCAGAAAAGGGAGGCATAGTCAATGTGGGTCATTCAGAAGGAGGATAAGAGAACAGTGGTCCCCAAGTCCGTCTTTGGGGGGCCCTGACATAAGTTATGTATAACTAAGCAATCCGGCCAGGGTGTGGCCTGCCCACCATGGCCTCAGCTCCAAGTCTCTCCATTAAGACCACGTAACAAGTTCTAAATCGTATTTTCAGGAGGTCAGCTTTTCCTCTGCGCTCTGGGGCTCCTTCTTCCAGCAGGAGATCCCTGGGGGAGTTCTAATTTCCTGTAGTCCATCCTTCCCATAGCCTGGTAGGCAAAGAGGGAGCACAGGTGTTCCTTTATAATACTTTATAATATATGCATTCCTCCAGACAAGCCAGTTACTCTGAGTTTGAATGAAAAAAGTTGGGGAGCTTAGAAGAGTTCCAGCCAGCCAGCCAGGGTGATCTGTGACGCTCCAAGGCTGCCTGACTTATAGGATCTGAACAGCTTCCTCCCTTTGAGGGTAGGCAGTGTGGGCTGTGAAGGGAGGAGACTTGGTAGCTGTAACATTGCCAAATGACTGATTTGTACTAGCATGTACTTTGACAGGAGTTTGTCCTGGCCTTATCAGAGGAAGCTTTAAAAGGAGGGGATCATGTTCTAAAGAGGAGAGGGACACAATAGAAGCCTGGGTGTGTGGTTTCCAGGAATACAGTGGCTTCTCAGTGGCTCAGGAGAGAACCATGTGGCCAGCACCCGAGGGTGGCCTCAAAGCCAGAATGTGTCCCAGCAGCCAGGTAGCCAGAAAAGAGGGGCTGCTTATCCTACAGCTGCATGAAACTGAATTCTGATGGCCTTCAGGGAGGACTTCACATCAGAAAAGATCAGAGGTTCATTTGCACTGATTTTTAGCCTGGCAAGGCCTCACACAGAGAACCCAGCTTCTGGAACCACGACACCGTGTACCTGTGCTGCCGTAACCCAGTAATTCTGGGCCAGCTTGTTAAACAGCAACAGACAATGGACAGGGATGGCAGCTGCTGAGTATGAGCAACTGGTGGTCGGGGTGATGATGGCCGAGAGTGGAGTTTTGCTGTTAGTAATGTATTGGAAAATACGGCTGGGAAGGTTGCTCTGTCAGCAAGTGCTTGTCTTGCAAACATTAGGATCTGAGTTTGATCCCCCAGGTCATGTAGGAAAGCCCAGTATGGTGGTGCATGCCTATAATCCAGCACTGAGGAGGCAGAGACAGATCTGTGGAGCTCCTTGGCCAGCCGGCATGCCAATCAGAAAGTGCCAATCCCAGGTGATGCTTGTGGTAATGAAAGAGGAAATCTGTCCCCCGGCTCTGGGCAGTTTGTCTTTCTCTCCTGCAGAGTGTGGGGGATGGGTTTGGCTTGGTAGTGATCACCTCAGGCTGGTGTCGCTGTGTGTAATCAATACTATGAGCCATGCAGGCTCACAGCCACCAGGACACAGTGAGAGGCGGCATCTTTCAGGGTCCTGAGAAGCGGAAGGTGTTGGGACCATTTGGAGTCCTGGCCTCCAGCTGCTCTTCCCTGCAAGAGATCTTTACTTTCCTTCTGATTTGAGTTACTAAAGGCTGTGTCAAAGTTGTTTACCAGCTCTGCTTCACGAGCCTTGCCTTGAGGATCAGAGGATAAGGTTTTCACCTGTTGACCCACCTGACTGTTGGGTATATATACCTCCATGGTGCTATTGCTTCTTACCAGTGACAAGAGGTCCGTGCTTCTGTCTCTCTGTGTGTCTTTTGTGTTTCAATCTCCAGCCCCTTGCCCGAAGCTCGCGAACTGTATGGTAGCACATAGAGCACAGAGAGGCATGGTGCCCTGCAGGAAGGGACAGCACACTCTAAAGCCAACTGGCTGCTAAGCACTGAGCAAAGCTACTGATTGGCTGTGGGCATCCTTCGTGGGTCCTGGTTTGATTCTGGGCACTCAGAAGTCACAGACTGAAATGTATCCAATATTTGTTTTTTGGTGCTGTGCATATATGCATGGTGTGTGCAGACACACATGCTGCAGCACACATATGAAGGTTAGAAGACTCTTTCAGAACTGTGGATTCTGGGGGTGGAACTTGGGTCACCGCACTTCACAGCAGGGACCTTTATGGTCTGAGCCTCTTGCCTGCCCATGTTTATTTTGGACTCCATTTTAGACTCTGCTTTCCTGCCGAAGCGAGTGTCATGTGGGAGGTGCTGTATAAAATCTTGGATTGATATAAAGTGGGAAAGAGAATGCCTGTCTTCCAAGAAGTATGTGTGTGAGTTCGTGTGAGTGGGTGTGTGCGTGTGCGTATGCTTTGGTGTACTTATCTAGGTAGGTACCATCTAGGTAGGGTTGGATACTTGAAGCACATCATCCCCTCTTGTATCAAGGCGCCTCAGTTTTCTTAAACATCCTCCCCTAAACTTGAAGTATTGTTTTGATTCTTTAGCATATGGTGTTTTCCACCAAAATGAAACCCACAGTGAAATACGCATCTCCTCTTCATGCTCAGTGATAATGGATAGATGGATGATGGGTGGATGGATGGGTGGAAGGATGGATAATGAGTAGGTGGATGATGGCTGGCTGGCTGGCTGGCTGGCTGGATGATGAGTGGGTGGATGGCTGGCTGGATGGATGGATGGATGGATGGATTGCTGCCTTTGTTAGCACGCTCATTAGTTTGTTTATTCTGAAAGTCTGATGTGACTTGAACACAGCACTAGGCACTGGCAGGCCCTTGGGACCCAACAGAAATCGGGAGCTACCATGGGAAACAATGGGAGTTCATAGCCTAGAGCAGTGGTTCTCAACCTTCCTAACGCTGCGACCCTTTAATACAGTTCCTCATGTTGTGACCCCAACTATACAATTATTTCGTTGCTACTTCATAACTAACTTTGCTAGTTATGAATTGTAGTGTAAATATTTGTCTTTTCTGATGATCTTAGGTGACCCCTGAGAAAGGGTTGTTCGACCCCTTGGAGGTCACAGTCCACAGATTGAGAATCACTGGTCTAGCATGTGCCCAGCACACAGTTCAAAGACTTGGTGAAACCTGGGACTCAGCTGTATTTCTGGAGTCCTACTTCAGGGGCTTCTCTTTAGGTGAGCTTCAGAAAGAAAAAAAAAAGTCAAAAGAGGACTTACGTCAGAATCCAAGTGTAGGAATCTCAAAAACATCCCTTTGATGGGCTATGAGAAACTTATTTCTTCAAACAGAGCCCATTTAAATCTGCTCTGAGAAGCCCAGCGGTGAGACTTGGACGTGTTTGTATTCCGTTCATGCACAGGCTCTTAGCCAGCCTGCCCATAAATTCCATCTTAAGAGCTGCCTCGCATTTCTCGGGGAGTCAAGGCTGAGATGCCCCTCTTCAGAGGGCCTTTGTACAGGCTGAAAGGCCCTGCACGTTCTTATCTAAGCTGCCACAGCGCACGTGAACCATGCCGCAGGACTGTCAGGCTATTAGACGGTTTTATTCCTGCCTCATAAAAATATTTCAAAACCTGGGGGAGCTTTATGAAACCAGCTCTCATCAATCCATGGCCTCTCCAATTTAGGGGCCCATGAGACACATTGCAAGGCAATTACAGGCATTCGTTTTTTGAAGCAAACAATCCTGTGGCGGATGCTTCATTATCCGTGAGTGATAGATGGTTTTAAACCCAACCTCCTGGGATGGAGGGAAGGCTCAGCCGTTAAGAACACTGGCTGCTCCTCCAGAGGACCCTGCTTTGGTTTCCAGCACCCCTGTAAGGTGACTCTCAGCCACACGTAACTATCTCCAGGATCCAATGTCATCTTCTGGCCTTGGCCGACACTGGGCACCCACACACACGTGCACATGCCAACAAATCTTTAAAGAATAAAATAAAACTTGTTCTCCCTTTGAAATCTCCATATATTTGTGTGGCTGTGTGTATATGTGGCTTGAGTACAATAAATATAAGATCTTTTTTTTTTTTTTTTAAAGACAAGGTCTCATACTATAGCCTAGGCTGGCCCCAAATTCATGGCAATGTTCCTGCCTCAACTTTCTGTGAGCTAAGATTTTAGTGTAAGCCACTACCTACTCCTGGCTTGTATAAATAAATTTAAGACTGAAATATACATGTTTCAAATATAAACGTTTATTTTATCATCTCCTCAGCTCCTGGAAATGTTAGCAAAGCTCCCACCCCACCCATGCCCATGTCTCTGTTTCTCTTTCTAGGAGCAGGGCATGGTGGTTTCTGAGCTCTCTGGAAAATACCTTGTGCTGAGCACAGTTGCCTTCAAAGTCCTTCTCAGGCCACCTGATTTCTTTTTCTGAAATATCAGTATCCCCTTTGTCTCCAAGCAACAGTTAAGCATCGTCACCTGGTTCCCTTTGGTCTTTTCTAATATCGCGTCTCTGATACGACTCATCCTTGGAGCCTAGGGCTTCCATGATGCTCTGTGGCTGCAGACCCCACCCCTATCCTCAGCATTGTCCGTCCTTCAATGGACACACTCACCTAAGGTTCTGAGGACACAGAGCAAGGAGTGGGTGCCAAGCAGACTGGCGATGACCCTCTCGCCATGTGCTAGCGTCTTCTGTTCTTCCTGTCTTCTCTCCCTGTCAGCATCTGGATGGGAGAAGACCAGCTCAGCCAGGAGACCCCTTTTGACTCTAGAATGAATGTCCTTTCTCGAACCTAGCAGAGTCTGGGTACTCTTGGTTCACTGCACACGAAGCAGCGATTCATGTTGGTGGTCAAGCAGGCTTTCCTGTCCTTGTTTCCTTGAACAAGCTTGGAAGTAGTATAGCATTCTGGATCACTTTGCTAACATTCTTCTTTAGAGCTAAGATTATATATATACTAGAATATATATGTATATATATATATATTTCTTTAAATTGTTCTGTCCATTCATCAGTTGACAGATAATTAAATTGACCACACTGTCTTACTCTTAGCTAGTGTTCAACGCAGCAATAAACATTGGTGCAGGTATCTCCATGGGAGGGTTTAGACTTTCCCCAGCTCTGTGCACAGGAATCTGGAGGATCACCTTGCTCTTATGGACTTGAAGGAAACGTCCACCCCACGTTCTGCCCCTGTAGCCACCTGCCATTCATTCTCTCTTGCCATCACCCTGGAAGCTGTTGTCTCCGCTTCAAGGAAAGACCCACCCTTAGTGCAGATGCCAGAGCTGAGAGAATCACCTGTCAGGCTTGCTGGTGCAGACAGTGGAGCGTGGGTAAATAACATCCCCACAGTGGAGCATGGGTAAATAACATTGGCCACATATCACTTAATGATGGACTCTTGTGGGGTACACGGCCTCAGAGGTCATAGTCAGGCATGACCTTTTGGTGCGCTCTAGAAACACCGCGTAAACAAGGCACATGAGCAGCCAGCACTAGAGGATTCCAATGAGGCTGAAGAAATCCCTGTTGCCTGGTGCTGCCTTATCTTTTCCTGAGGAGATGCAGACAGTTGTCACTACAGATAGGGCACCAACTACAGACGGAAGGAACAAGTCTGCCCAAATCTGGTTTGATGAACCAAAGAGTTTATCTGGGTTACATACAAGGCCTGGAAGAGGGATGGCCTACAAGGGCACGGATGACCCCCAAACAACCACATCACAGAAGATCCCCACCTGGCCCAGGTGATGCTTTCTCCTCAACCGTTCCAGTCAATCCTTCCGCATTCCGTGTTCTCTGGCATCCTGAGAGCACACAGTATCTCCTGAGATCCCATGCAGCTGGGATGGAATTCCTCCCACATAGCTGGGAGAATGATGTAAGAAAGGTGTGGCTGACCCTTAGGTGAAGGTCCAATGACCCTCCTCACTCTCTCCTATAAGGGAACACTAACTGGTTCCCTCTTGTTTGGGATCTCCAGAACTCTTGCAGGGAATCTCAATTGCTCTAAGATGTCAGTGGCTCTAGGGAATGTAGCTCAGTTCGTAGAGTGTTTGCCTCGTGTGCACAGGGCACAGCTTCCAACCTCATTGCTCTATCACACCAAGTGTACACGCCCTCAGTTTCAGCTCTCAGAAAGCAGAAGTAGAATTGTTAAGTTCAGTCGCACAGCTACTCTGGGCTTCATGAGACCCTGTCTCAAAAACCAAAACCAACCAAACAAGAAAGCCGACTGTGACCATTTCGCTTGGAGGATGTTATTCTACAGTGGACATTGGCACTGTAGTTGTTGTTGGGCCCCACTGTTGCACCCCTGCTCATATAGGAGGCAGCACACACCATCTATTCAGTGCCTGATGCTCGAGAAAGCCCGATGGGTCACTCACTCACTGCATATGAAGCCACTGTGGGATGGAGGCACGTCGCCATGTTTCTCAGCTCTTTCTGCTGTCTTTCTGCAGGAACCATGGAGCACACAGCACATCCCAGCGCTGTTCTCCGCCTTCTGTGGGCTGTTGGTCGCACTGTCCTACCATCTGAGCCGGCAGAGCAGTGATCCATCGGTGCTCCTGTGAGTAACTGTCGTGTGTGTGTGTGTGTGTGTGTGTGTGTGTGTATGTGTATGTGTGCATGCCCACATGGATGAGAGTATAGAGGCCAGAGAGTCACTTCAGGTGTCATCCCTCTGGTGTGGGTCCCCATTTTCTTTTGAGACAAGAATCCCTCACTGGCCTGAAACTTGCCAGATAGGCTAGGCTGGCCAGCAAACCCCAGCGATCCCCCTGTCTCTGCCTCCCTGGCACTGGGATAATACATGGGTGCCACCGCAACCAGAATTTTTCCATGAGTTCTGAAGACTGAACTCAGGTATGACAAGCGCTATCTGCCCAGGTCCCATGGTTCCTTCTTGGAAGCCGTGGTGGACTTCGTGTTGGCTCACCAAAGTAGAGACGGCCATTTGGTGCCCTCTGCCCTTTGACACTTCCTTGAAGCAAGCTGGTTGCGTCCTGGATTGTGGCAGAGAAATACAGGGCTACCTGAAATGATTGAAACCCAAGGGCGAACTTCCAGCCCGACTCCCTCTTTGACCTCCGCATTGCGAAGCTCGCAGGTAGCTGGGTGGAGAAATCTGGGAGAACTGTAGGGAAAGCCGTAGGCACAGGTGAGGGCCAGTGTCGTCTTGCTATGGCGCTCACCCTGTGGAGAGCTTGCCCTCATCCTGGAAAGGAGGCCTTTGTTTTATTTTGTTCCTTCTTGTACAACCAGCATCTTTGACCTTTAAAATGAGATACGTGTCAAGGCCTTAAATGCTATCTATTGAAATCTCTGGTCACTTGAAGTATAGATCCGTTTCTGGGGACTGGAAATCCTCTGAACAATGTTACAGGGAGTATGAGATATTGATAATAGCATGTCCTGGAGTTTGACCAAACTTACATCACTTTCTGACTTAACATAATTCATTTGGGAGTCAGCGATACCACAGCCTTAGACTGTTATACGCATTAGATTGAAAGGCATAGAAAACGGGGAAACGGCGGAAAGTTAACCATGGCTTGCATGATATTTCATGTCAGATATGTGCCTGAGCGGTTGCCTTTTGCTGGTACGGTAGGTGAGGATGCAGAGCAGTAGGCTAAAGGAAAGAGGAGATGCCCAGACACTGGCGGTTAGAGTTCTGATACCCTTAAAGTTGCCTGACCACTTTTGTCAGGATGAAATTTAAAAATTGAAACATGAGCCAATGAGATGGCTCAGCTGGGAAATGGACTTGGGCAGCGCACATTGATTCCCAGAGCCCACCAAAAGATAGGTGAGAACCAACTCCACTAGGTGTCCTCTGACTGTCACACAGTGCCCACCACCAGGCACACACAATAGTAATAATAAGAAGAAGAAGGAATGAATGAGTGAATGGATTGAAAATCAAATCATCCTTGTGATCCCAGGAGTGTGTCCTTTCTACTGTGATTTTGAAATGGACTCGGTGTTGCCCCTTGTAGGTGCAAGACCTAAAGACTTGCATGGTCTGAGACACATATTTTAAAAACGAAACTCTGTATGTTTTTCTACCCTCAGGTCCTTCGTTCAGTGCAGATTTCTTCCTAAATGCTTACATCAGGACCTGGACGAGTCGGCCACAGACCCTCTCCCTCAGAGGATGAAGGACTCAGTGGTAAGACCTCAGCATGGCAGCTCAGCTTTGGTCTCCTAGGTAGGGACAGTGCAGGAATGAAGAAAGGATACAGAGACACACCACAGGCAGGGACACTGGGATCAGGTGGGGGCTCTGTACAGCCTCCGCTGCAACCCGGAACCTCGGCGGGTTTATTAGGTCCAGCGTGGGGCAGGGGAGGTCATCTCAATAGGAGGTCTTTGCAGACCTCAGCCTGGAATGAAAGAAGCTAGTATTTGTTGTAGTATTTGTACACACAGATCAATCACTCATAAGCTTCTGAGGAAAACTTTGCCATTCCTCTTGAGCCTGGCCCACATGGATGATGACTTTTATAATTTTCCATGGTTCAACTGGCCCATGACATGGCCATTGACATGGTGTGCCCATGTGGAAATACACGTTCACTTCAGACTCCACTTGCTCCGGGCTTCCTTCACTCCTGACATAAGCCAGCCCACAGTATTCCTTGATGGCTTCTGCTTGCCTTGACTTCCCTCTGATAGACAGTGACCTGGAAGTGTGAGCCAATTAAATGCCCAGGCCCCCAGGTTTCTTTGGTCAGAGTGTTTTATTACAGTGACCAAAAGGAAGCTAGGACAGCATACAAGGTGCGAGGTGTCTAAATGCAGAGAAAGTGCCACTGGATGGGGAGCTAAGTGCCGAAACCGAATGAAGACATTGGCATTTCAAGCAGTACATACAGCCTTCCTGAGAATGTAGGACCAGGGGTCTTAGGACAGGGCTTATCCCCTACCCCTCCTGGATAGCTGAGAGAACCTATGTTCGTGAAGTCTTCCTTGGTGTTACGGCTAGTGGTGATGCATCTATGTTACCTTGTTTATTACAGTAGAAGCAAGCTAGGAATCACAGAGGAACATGATAAATCTGCCCAATGAGCACTGATAACATGTCACTAGTGCCGTTAGATGTAACAAGCTACCTATTGCTTTTTTGTTTGTTTGTTTTTCATGATCTTTTAAGAAAATCGTTTAGACACTTATTATTGGGGTGAGGAGACAGGGGACATATGCCACATTGTGGCTGTCGAGGTCAGAGAACAACCTTGTGGCATTGGTGCTATCCTTCCGCCTTTACAAGGGCTCTAGGGATTACACGTAGAAAGCAAGAGCACATCCACAAACCCACATCACCTTCAGCAGCCCAGCCAGAGCTCCCACAAGCATAGGAAACATAGGAAGAGATAAAGGGGCTGTGTGCACCCAGAGGTGGCCCAGAAAGTGAAAGGGGCAGCCCATTAACATGTAAACAGAGCTCCCCTTACAGTGATGGTAGACCTCCCCTGGCTCTGTGTGGGAAGACTGAGGTTTATCCACTGCCAGGCCTTTTAATATATATATATATATATATATATATATATATATATATATTAATGCTTAATACAGTTCAGAGCATTCCCAATGGAATCAAATTCACGGCACTGGCAAGAGTGTAAGGTTTATTTAGAAAAAATAGCAGCTCGTAGTTTTAGAATGACTTGAAAGAGAAGGATGAGAAAGGCGAATTTAGTGCTTTGGGATTTAAGAGTCTATAAAAAGGTTGAGCATGAGGAGAGAGAGAGAGAAGAGAGAGAGAGAGAGAGAGAGAGAGAGAGAGAGAGAGAGAGAGAGAGGCGATCAGAGTAGGATTAGCAGATTAGCAGCTCTGAGGAAGGCAGAAGGGGGCCGTCACTCATAAAAATACATTGTGTGAAAATTATCAGATGTGTGGTGTTCAGAAGTGCTAACCCTTCACTGGACACCAGAACATCACTAAGAGATTAGAACATTTCAGGAAGACAGGAGAGAGTGGGCAAGAGAGGAAGGAAGTGAATGACGAAATAAAGTCAGACTCCTGTGTCACATTGTCCTTCAAAGTCAACCCCAGGGGATTGCAAATGCAGAGGTGGGAGACGGGGCCTGGAGACACCCTCCCACCCCCCACCCTGTTCTGACTTTCTTTCCTAACAGCCTTTAAGAGGCCAGCTGTTTAGGAAGGGACCATTTCAAGGAAAACAAAAAGTCAAGTCTATTACTGCTTCACGAATTAGCAGGTGATGATTTTTCTTTATTGTTTTAAGTTACAAAGGAAGACATAAAGAATCATACTGGTACCAGAGAGATGCCTTAGTGATTAAAAGCACTCATTGCTTTAAAAGATGATCTAGGTTCAATTCCGGCATGGGTGTGGCAGGTTGGTGTCCAGCCGCTGACTCACCTGCTGAGGGCTGCTGAGGAAGCCACACAGAGCAGACCTCACAGCCCACCTTCTCGTTCCAGAAGGATGTCCTGCGGTCAGATCTTGTCGTCTGCTCAGCAGCTGCTGTCCTTTCCTTTGCCGTCAGTGCCAGCACCGTCTTCCTGTCCTTACGGGTAGGTGTCCCAAGGCTCTGCCCTCCCTTTCTATTCTCTCAGTGAGGGCACAGAGACGCAGACAACCCTGGGGAGAGGGCAGAGGCCACGGGAGAGGGCTGAGGAGCACGCACGCACGCACGCACGCACACACACACACACACACACACACACACACACACGGAGAACGCTATTCAAAAGGAGGTTTGAGCCACCACCCCCCACTTGTGTCACCTCCTCTACCCGGGGGAGGTGTTTTATCTCTCAAGTGATGGGACAGCTTGTCATCAAGGACAGTTGTTAGCTCGGTAGGCTGGTAACAGATACCAGACCTCCTTCAGTAGAGAGAGAAGTGGTTGTATTTAAAATAAGGCAGAAGTCGCAGTGACAGAAGGGACCATTTGGACATCTTTACTGAGCACAAGCACAAGCATGGGCCACATGGGACCCTGCCTTGCATTTCTTACAGACATGGGACCCTCAGGGCCTTCCACATCTTCCTGGAACATTCTATCAGCTGTGTGTGCTCTTCTCTAGTTCTAGAAAGACTGGGGATGTGTTCCTGGGGTTTTAGGATTCTCCCCGCCTCCTCCAGGGGTCACCTCCCCACCTGTTCTTCCCAGCTCTTAGCACATAGATCTTCCTATGAGATGGGAGAGGGCTGGGGACATGGCCCGGTCAGTGGAGTTCTCGCCTTGTAAGCCTTGCCAATCATCCTCAACAGCTTAGTGAATTCTAGGCCAGTGAGAGATTGCCTCAAAAAATAAGATGAATGGCACCTGATAAATGACATCCAAGATTACCCTCTGACTTCCTCGTGCATACATGTATCTTATGTGCAACTACATGTACATAACATGCGCACGCCAGAAAAAGAATGGGGAAAGGAAGGAGTGATGGTGGCTTTATGCATTGTTTACAAACAATGACCCTTGACCTCTTTCTCCTTTGCAGCCTTTTCTCAGCATCGTGCTCTTTGCCCTGGCCGGCACAGTGGGACTCGTCACCCACCACCTGCTCCCTCAGCTCCGAAAGCACCACCCGTGGATGTGGGTTTCACACCCTGTACTCAAGAGCAAGGAGTGCCAGCAACGGGAAGCTAGAGGTCAGTGCCCCAGCCTTATGAGGGACCATGATGCGGGGAACACCCTTCTCAGAGCCCATGTGCACATCTTCATGAGTGTGCCCCAGCCTTATGGGGGACCATGATGCAGGGGACACCCTTCTCAAAGCCCATGTGCACAGCTTCATGAGTGTGCCCCAGCCTTATGAGGGACCATGATGCAGGAAACACCCTTCTCAAAGCCCATGTGCACAGCTTCATGAGTGTGCTCAATGCCACAGTGCCACATGATTCAAAGGACACAGGGGTTCAGTGCATGTTTGCCCATAATAGAAGCAAAGAAAGTCTTTGTGCTTCAGACTCTAGGTGTTGCCCAAAACAGGCTGGCCAGGAGGAAGAAGAAAGGAAGTCTGTCAAATTAGATGTGTGCTCTGTTAAAATAGTCACTGCTTACAATTTCACGGAAAATTAGCTTCCATTGTTCATGTTGGGAGGGTACAGTTCAGGTTCCCATTGGCTGGGCCCTAAGGACAACGTCTCTTCATATCTGCCCCTTAACTCTCAGGCTCTGGATTCTTGAGTTTCCATGAACTAACTTAGTGTAGACAGAAGCTATGTCTAAATGGGTTGACCTAGCAGTTCCCCTAGGAGAATCAGCCTGGTGTAAGCGGCAACTTCAGAGCTTCAATTAAAAAATACATCTCTTCTGGAAGCTGGGGGTGTGTCTTGATTGGTGGCATCCTTACCCAGCATGGAGGAAACTCTGGGTTTAATCTCTAGCACTAAATACATGGGTGCAGAGGCCTGAAATCCGGCCATCTGAAGGCAGATGTGGGAGGGTCAGAAGTTCATCCTCAGCTATACAGCAAATGTGAGGATAGTCTGAGCAACACGACCCTGGCCTCTAAATAAAAATAAATTTTAAAAATGTAGGGTCTTTTTTTTTCTAGATAGGAATTCTTGCTATTTCTTGGTGAGATCCTTTCCACTCCGCAATTTCTTGTTCCATGTGTGAACAGATGGAAGGGGGACCGGCTTGTTTCTATTTTCAGACATGTAAAATGAATTCCCAGAATTTTAAGCCACTGAAATCGTCTAGCAATGCTGGTCTGCGCGGTCTGCCTACTGTGACCTCGTGCTTCCCGAGTATTCACTTAGGCCTTTCAAGGACTCGAGGAAAGTTCTGGATTTAGCAGCTTCAGCGGCCTAGGGTGCCAAGAAAAATAAGAAAAAGCTTTGAAAGGAAGGAATAAAATAGCCGTAAGGTGCTGGTGGTGATGTCCAGCCTGGTGAGCCTGTGGCAGGGGACGACTCTGGCGGAGACCAGAAGCTGCTAGATTGTGAGCAGAACAAGATGAAGCCATGCGGAGTGGGGGTGGGGTGAGCGAAGTGATGTGTCCAAAACCGTTAGCTTCAGTGGAGAGATGAAGGAGCGTAACTCAGGCTACAGTTCCCAGGGCTTCTCCGCAAAGGAGAGCCGAGGACAGCCGAGCCCAAGGGTTCCGTTGATGTGCTCTTTAACGTTCTCAGCCATTTCATGTGCTACTTGAATGCAAATTATTGCCATCCTACAAAGACCCATTTCCTAGATGGCTGGTAGAGAGTAGTCCTGCCCTGGTTGGCCTTTGATTGCTGTGATCAACACGGCGACCGAAAGCCACTGGGGAAGGAGAGTTTGTCTCATCTTAGGACTTCCTGGTCTCACTCCATCCTTGAGGGTAGTCAGTGCAGGAGCTTAAGCAGAGGCCATGAGGAGTGCTGCTTTCTGACTTCTCAGCCGGTGTTCTTATAACACCAGGACCACCTGCCTGGGGATGGCACAGCCCCCCCTGGGCTGCCTTCCCACATCCATCAGCCATCAAGAAAAGCTCCCCCCAAGACCTTCCCACAGGCCCATCTCCTGGAGACAGTTCCTCAGCGGAGTCTCCCTTTTCTCAGGGTGTCAGGGGACAACTGAAGGTCACTAGCAGGTAGATGATGGATTGGTTATCTTCCTTCTTGTGGCAGCAAAAATACCCAAGAAATGTACAGAAGGAAGTGTTTGTTTTGGTTCAGTTTGAAGGAACATTCATCTTAGTAGGGAAGGTGTGAGCTGGAGGCAGCCTAGGAAAGTGTGAACTGGAGGCAGCCTAGGGAAGGTGTGAGCTGGAAGCAGCCTAGGGGAGGTGTGAGCTGGAGGCAGCCTAGGGAAGGTGTGA
>NC_022011.1:33553614-33556290 GCF_000317375.1 Microtus ochrogaster | reverse complement strand
AGGTGTGATCTGGAGGCAGCCTAGGGAAGGTGTGAGCTGGAGGCAGCTGGTCACTTGGCATCCACAGACACAAAGCAGAGATCAGTGGATGTTTGTGCTTAGCTCACTTTTTCCTCTTTACTCCACCCCAGGCCTCAGACCACAGAAATAGCGTTTTTTAACCTCAATTAACCGAATCCCGATAATCGCTCATGGCTCTGCCCAGAGGTTGTGTCCCAGATGATTCTGGATTCTGTCAAGTTGACAATGGTTTTTGGTCATTACTGGTGGATATTCAGATAAACTAGGAAATACATGGGACCAAGTAATGAAGGTTGAGTCTGGTACATGGGTGCTCTTCTGTACATGTTGGTTGAGTGAGCAGATAAACCACCCACTGCTTTGTAAACTCACAGGTGACCAGAGGGTCCCTGTGGCCTGGCGTGTGCAGGGAAGCCTCTGAACCTGGAGGACATGTGGAAGGATGCACTGGGGAGCGTGCTGGTTGTGAAATGTTTACACTTTCATTTTTGGACGCATTAGAATAAACGAATAAGGATTATGTAAATTATGAAACACATCAATTGAGGATCTCATTTAAATATCAATTTTTAAAAATGTACTATTAATGATTCAGTAACACGTCCCAGATTTGCAGTTCTGCAATGAGATCTAACTTGTGCTGCGGCGAGGCGGGTCTCTGCTGCAAACCTGCTGGCTTCTGCATGTGACAGACGTGGCTCGGAGGGAAGCTGCCTTCTCGCGTGTATCTGTCACTTATGTCAAAGTGACTGAGAGTGTTGGAAATCAAACAGAACAAGCTGTAATGAAAAGCAGCAGCTGCCTGTCAGCCCAGCCCCTCCCATCTCTGAGTCCTTCTTTCCCAGAAAAATTACTTCCTCCTCTTTGGATAGCCTGTTGATTTTTCCATAATTCTTCCAAACAAAGCGACCATATTTGTTCTGTGCTATGGCTTGTCTTATTTGCTTATCTGTCATCTTATGATTCACTCCCCTCATCTGGCGACCTTTCTCTTGGCTGGGACACTTATCTCCCTGTGTCAGGCATCACAAGAGCTGAGTGGCCCCGGTGATAGCAGTTAGCTGTCACGAGGGGAGATGAAAGGTTTGGGACACAGATATCTCCACTCTAAGGAGAGGGCCTAGGGAAGCCCAACCTAGGGAGGAAAGGTTTTACGGGGCTCATGGTTCCAGGGCTTTCAGTCCTCCAAGGCAGTTCATGGTGTCAGGAGCGTGAGGCAGGGCCTGTTAACATCATGGATGACCAGGAAAAAGAGCAAAGCTGGAGCCAGAGGTCAGACAGCACCCTCGGAGGCCCACTCCTAGGCTCCTAGTGATCCATTTCTCCCAGCAAGGCCCCCACCTCCTAAAGACTCCACACTGGCCTCACACAGTGCCACCAGGTGGGGACCAAGCATTCAAACGTGAACCTGTGAGGGACATTTCAAATGCAAACAATAAAGACACGATTTTGTTAGCCTTAGGGTGTGGGCGGAAATTTTAAAAGGACAACTTTGAATCAAGTGAATTCTAGATGCAGGAAAGATTGAAAAAGCTACAGCTAGCAGAATGGAGAAAGAAAGAGGGGAAAGAAGAAAGGGACAGAGGAAGGAAGGGAAAAAGAGAAAGAGGGAGGGGAGGGAGGAAAAGAAAAGGAAAAAATAGATTCTGTTTCGGGGTTTCTGTTGCTGCAATGAAATACCATAATGAAGGCAGTTTGGGAGGAAATGGTCCATTTTGCTTCTGTTTCCATCGCAGTTCATTTTCAAAGGTACTCAGGGTAGGAACCTGGAGGCAGGAGCTGATGCAGAGGCCAAGGAGGGGTGGGGTGCTGCTTCCTGACTTGTTCGCAATGGCTTGCTCAGCCTTCTTCCTTACAGCACCAGGACCACCAGTCCAGGAGCGGCACCGCCCATCGGAGGTTGGGCCCTCCCACGTCCATCACTAATTGAGAAGATGTCCCCCAGTTCTGCCTACAGCTGTGTGTTATGGTGCGTTTTCTAATTGAGGCTCTCTACCTTGTGTCTAGCTGGCACAGAAGCCAGCTAGCACAGTGCCCCACGAAACAGTCCTGGATGAGTTATATTAGACTGATTAAAAGCGGGACGGCGGGGAGGGGGCTTTTGTAAGCATGACCCTAAAATAAAGAGCCACCAGAGAAACAAAGGATGTTTTCATTCCTCAAAACTGAATGCAGGGCTAGAGATGGCTCAGTAGCATGCACACTGCTCCTGCAGAGGACCTGAATTCCATTGTTCCCGCCTGTGTCGGTTGGCTCACAACTGCTTGTACTCCAACTCCAGGAGATCCGATACCCTTTTCAGGCTTCTGGGTGTGCCTGCCTTCACAGCCACACACCCCACACATACATACAAATACTTAAAAATAATAAATCTCTCTTTGGAAGTTGTAGTAATAGGTGCGGCGGGGCTGCGTCCCCAGAACCCCGGCCGCACCCCGGCTGCCTCCGGCTTATGCCCCGAAATAATTACACAGACACTGTATTCTTTTAATCACTGTTTGGCCCATTCTCTTCTAGGCTAACTCTTGCACCTGGACTAGCCCATTTCTAATCATCTGTATGTAGCACCCCAAGGTGCGCTTACCGGGAAGATTCTAGCCTACATCCATCCTAGGTTGGAGCTTCATCGCGTGTGCCTCAGAGAGCAGAGCTCTC
>NC_022011.1:33531618-33550664 GCF_000317375.1 Microtus ochrogaster | reverse complement strand
GCCTCTGCCCGCAAGAGTGGAGAGCTGTCGAGTCTCTGAGCTCACTTCCTCTTCCTCCCAGAGTTCTGTTCTGTTTACTCCTCCCATCTACGTTCTAACCTATCAGGGCAAGCAGCTTCTTTATTTAATTAACCAATGGCCTTCCTCCATCAGGAAGTGATGAACTTAAACCTGTCATCTCCCCCGGTTGTTTTTGCTGCCTTTTGCTTGTTTCTAAGTTTGCCACGGTGTGAAACTTGGTTATATTTATTAGCTCAGTCGAAAATATAAAGTGCCCGGCGTGTGCAAAGGACAGTGCAGAGTACAGGGGCAGGAGTCACAGGTGGCCCCACTGAAGGAACCCACCACACACACACACACACACACACGCACACACACATGCACACGCACAGCCCGACTCTGATCCACCAGCTTGCCTCTGTAGTCACATCTTTAGCCAGTCAGTGAACTGGTGATGTGTCCTTCCCTACTGCTGGGCACACATCACAGAAGCAGACAAAAGTGACGTGCGATACAGCTATGGCCGTCCTTGACCAAGAAAAGAGCAAAGAGTCCTAATTCAGATTTGAGTGGAAGCGGAGGAGGCAGCACTGAGGAAGAAACATTAAACAGGCCAGAAGAGAATTCAGGCTGACCTCTGAGCAGAGGACGAGGCCTCCAGGTATGGGGTGAGGTGCCAGAAGCCCTGAACTTTAATGAGGTTATGGAGAAAAGAGAGGTCATGAACTTCGAGATTCTCCCAAGCAGAGTCCAAGGGCCCCAAGCAGCCCTGTGATTGGTCATCCTCTGCTTTGGAAGTGCAGCATACTTAAAGGAAACTGACATCGTGAATGGCGTGTGTGCCACAGGGAAGGACTTTACAGCCTTGGCTCCAGCCCAGAAGGAAGAAGAGAGCAAGGAATACCTGTGGGTGACAGATTGTCCGTGCCAGGGTGCTGACTTCCCAACTATGTGCACGCTATTCAGTACGGTTTCTCTGTCCTGGACATCCCAGAGGTGACCCCCTTAGTGCCCCAAACAGAAAGCCCCAATCTTTTTGGCTTTTGCCCCAGTTCTGATCTGGACAGATTGGCTTCCTAAAGCTTGAAAGCATCCTGAGGATTCCTGGTTAATTTTTAATTATTGGTAGCCCATCGTAGTCCCACCAGCACCTAAATAAAACACAACCTGAAACCCCTTAAGAAAATGTAAAGCCTTGAAGTGCAGCGAGCCGTCTATAAACTTGCAAATGGCATCATTATTTTGCATTTTGTCGCTTGGGGGCCTCATATTCCAAGAGAAGAAGAAAGAACAGCTCTCTGGTAATGCGTTTTTATGGTCTCTTTGCATATTGAGGACGTTCCAGAGAGGCGGTTATAAAATATGATCACACGGCTTTTCTTTTCAACTGTGCGGCGAATGACTACAGAGACAATTTGGGGACTGAAGACACACGTTTATCGTGTCTTTGCATTCGCAAGGTTTGCTTTTTATTAGCTTTCCCTGGCTGCCTCACAAGAAAGGATTAAGTTAAAATTTCAGAATTCTGGACCTGGGCTTTTGTTTAGGGGTCCTTCTGTGTTATCGGTCACCATTCCATGTGCGCCCTGATGCCCCCAACTGCAAACATTCCCTGTGAGATCCATGGGCCCAGAGCTCGGAGCATCCATCAGACTACATTACGGAGGTCGGCAGGATTCTGAGACAGGCAAGAATGGAAATGAAATTAATTTTCCATCAGTATCTGAGTAAACAGACCCTGACCTCACAGCTTGGGAGCTGGGGGATCTTTGATTCACTTCTGCTCTACTGTTCCGTTATGGTGAATGTTTTCCCCTCGGCATCCAGCCTGTACCCCTGCTCCTGCCATGTGCGCCACACCCGTGCTGCTGTGCTCTGTCCTCTGGGCTCTTTGTGGACAGAGTCAGAATCTTTTAGTGGCAGGCATCACATGTCACCCACTGTCAGGTTCACGGCCCTTGTAGCAGTCTAGTGGCAAAGAGAGCTGAATTCTCGGGTTCAACCTGGGTTCTCACTCAGCCTCAGTCACAGTTTCTCTTCGTTCTCTCTCTCCCCCACTTCTTTCTTCCCCCCTCTCCCTCCCCCTCTGGCTGGTTGTGTGTATGCCTAAGGTTCTATAGAATAATAGTAAACATATTACATAAACATAGTCAGTGAAACTTGATGGCTCAGGCTTTGATCTCAGCACTCAGGAGGCAGGGGCAGACTGATCTCTGTGAGTTCAAGGGCAGCCTGAACTGCATAGAGAGTTCTGGGCCAGCCAGGGCTGCAGAGTAAGACCCTGTGTCATAAACACAAACCCACCAACTCTCACTTCAAAGAGAAGAGATCTCATTCTGGAACCAAAATACAAGTGAGTGACCATGGCCCGGGAACACAGACTTAGGTTACCCCAAATTCCGTATTCTCCTATGCTAACATTTTCATGAAGATTTTGCGGTTAAAAACAAAGTTGTAAGCCAAGGAACTTTAAAGACTGTGTTGATGAAAACATCACGACTCGGGTTAAAGTGAGGTGGACGATCACAGCTCTAGGTCTCAGATGCTGTCTGTTGATGTTTTTAACCTTCGGGTTGGTGAATACAGCGTTCCATTTGTACGGTCCTTTTGTGTGTGCTGTTGGTGTGAGGGTCGGCATGCTCACAGGTGTGAGCACTCATGGGTACGAATGCACGCGGAGGCCCAAAGTCGACACCTGGCGTCTTTCTTGAGCATTTTTGGTTTATATTAATGAGGTGGGGTCTCTCAACTGAACCCAAGGCTTGCTGAGCAGTTAGACTAGCTAGCCAGGTGCCCCGGGGATCCTGTCTCTACCCTGTGGCTGGCTACCTTGCCTGCTGGCTTCTTATGTTGGTTCACAGATCCAGACTTCAGTTTTCACAATAGCACATCGCATGCTTTTCCCGCTGAGCCGTGAGAAGGGATTTCTACCTGCTAGCCATAAGAAAGCCAGATCCAACCAGACGTGGGCAATAAATGGCTGCTTAGGGGGCTAAAGATAACCCAAGAGAATTTGGCTATGGACATGTGACCTTCCGGCTCTCTACAATCGTGAGAATTTTAAACTGCAGTTCAATCAGCATAATATGGGATATTTAACAGGGCGCAACACTTCTGCCTGATGACAGGGTCAGCGTGTCTGAAGGATCCAGGCCCCATTCATCCACATCCTAGACTGGATGACCTGACCTTTTGGGGCACGTGCTTCCTCTTCCTCTTGCAGAGTCAGGCAATAGGAAGGAATCTTGGCAGTTGCTTTTCTGCTCTCTGTGACCAAATGCCTAGCAAGAGCTTTTTTTTTTTTTTTTTTTGGCTAGGGTCAATTCTCCTAGGCCCATGGTTTCAGAGGACTGTTGTCCACTATGGTGGGGAGAATGGGGAGACTGGAACAGCTCAGATGCTTGCTCTGTGGTACAGGAACTGGCATTAGGATCATGACATCGCTGCAGCTCAAGACAGAAAAGAAAAGAGCTCTGGCTAACCTGGAAGTGGGCATCACCCTCAAGGCCCAGCCCACAGTGATTGTTTCTGCTTAACTATCACACTCCAAAACAACCTCCCAGAATGGCACCACCAGCTAGGGGCCAAGTGTGCAAACATGTGAGCCTGTGGGGACATTCCACACCCAAACCATAATAAGCTTTAGTGCCCGAGTCTCCCCGAAACTCTAAGATCACAAACACATGGCTCAGAGTGGCAGTGGGACTGTGTTTTTATACTTATACACAGACACGTGCGTAGACTCTCTGACAGACACGTGGGCAACACAGAAACACAGCCATATAAGCAGACACATAGACACACACAGACACAAACACATACAAACAGACACACACACACGACAGGCACAAACACAAACAGATAAATACACAGACGTGCACAAAGATAGACAGACAGGTAGACAAGCTACATAGACACAGAGCAGCACACACAAGCAGACATGCTCACACAAAGTTCAGACGGTTGCTGGCTCGATGAACAAGTCATTCCACTCTTACAGATTTGGCAAATCACAGGAAGTGAGTCTGGAGCCAACTGCTGGTTATGTTTTCATTGAAATCTGCTGCTTTCTGTTCCTCGGGTGAGTAACTGGAGCCCGTGAACATCCTGCGTTTCTCATCATGTTCTGCAGTAAGGCCCTGTCAACACGATGGGAGGATTCCCACCTTCTCCGCTCCCCGTCTCCAATCGCTCTTGTTGCTACACACTGGAAAATATCATTTTTAAAAGCAAACATGACAAGCTTTTGAAAATCTGCCACACATGCACCCTTCCCCCGACCAGATGGATCCCGGCTCTCCCCAGCCTTGGCACCCATCCTTTCCTCTGACGCACTGTGGGTGACATGGCTTGGATGTCTGTCCCTTTACTTTTAGGTTGTCATGTTTCTCTGAATTGGTGGCAAATGTTGATAGAACGCTAACATGTTTTCTGAAACTGGTTGAATGAGTTGCTTTTGATGTGGTGTCTCAATCCGACTCTGCTGATTTTTTATAGATAGAAATCAGAAAAAAACTCAATTTTATGCAGAAAGAGACTAAGGAACTGATCTTTCAAGAGAGAAAACCCAGGAAGGAGAGGAAAGGAAATGGAAGGGAGGGAAGGGGAGGGGAAGGAAGGAAGGAAGAGGAAGGGAGAGGAGGGGACACTACTACCTCTACGTCCACCCTCCTTCCTGAACTCGATTCTCCCTGACTTTTCCCTGTTCTAATGGAGTCTGATGCAGGGAGCCGGACAAGATCGCCATTACAAGATGGCGCCGACATCCTGTCTTGTTGGAAATAAACAACTCCATATTTGGCTAAGCCTTTGAGAGCTGTGTGTCGTCCCCCGCCCCCTTCCCTCATGCACAGTGGATAAGGGTCCTTCGGCCTATCCTGACGCAGTCTGGTGTCAGCTGTTGGTGGCAGCCAATCACAGGGCGACCCGTGTGCCTTAGGGCTCTCAGGCCCCTTTGCTTCACGTTCTCTCTCAACCAAGGGCACTCCATTAAAGCGTGATCTGAGAAGAATCCTCGTGTGGCGGTCATTCTTCCTCGCTGGTCGAGAAGCCCGCCGCAGTCTGACATATCTTTTGCTTTTCTTTGTAATTCTTTACCTTCCCCAGATAAAGATCATTGTCCTTATCTGATTAAAAACATAAAGAGAGGTTTGACATTTATAAGCCTTACTCGAAGAACATTTGCTGTAGCGAGAAAGGATTTCATGTCCGAAGACGTAAAATACAGTGAAGACAAGCAGAAGTGGGAGGAAGGGGACCTGGTGACCTATGGCTGCATTTCATTGTCCCTAAATCTCCAAAAGTTGTCTTGAAAACAGGGGTGCTGACCTGTGTGCTATCACCTGTGGACTGGGCAGAATCCGAGCTGCGAGCAGCCGCCCATCAGGAGACCCGGCACACAGTGCCTTGCACCAGACACCCACCCCAGCCCTGCTGAATGGGGAGAGCTCTTGTGGTTTGTGTGTAAGAAGAGCCTCACAGTGGATTTTGTGTTTCTCTCAGATATTGCCCATCTGATGTGGTTTGAGAGACTCTACGTGTGGCTTCAGTGTTTTGAAAAGTATCTCTTGTACCCGGCCATCGTCCTGAATGCCCTCACCCTTGATGCGTTCTCCATAAGCAACTACAGGAGACTCGGGACCCAGTAAGTGGTTGACAGTTTATTGTCATACTAATGGGGGTTACATTTTCAGAACCAAGTACGTTTGCTCTAAACAGGCAGCAAAAGCCAGTGTCCCGCACCATATAGAGTGGCCTCGTGAAGGGAACCAAGGCCGTTTTTGCACTGAGTAAGCAGTTACTGTGCGGTGCCAGGGACGCCCTGTGGTGGTGCAGAGGATAAACATCGGGGGGTCTGAGCATCTCCCTGCAGAAGAGCAGTTGATGCACCTCAGGTGACAGGAGCTCAGCATGAATCGGAAATCCCGGAGTCTTCACCGCTGCGCTTCAAGCTTCGCAAATTGCTTCGTATCATTTTCGTTTAGCAAGTAGCATGCTTTGGGGAGGGGGGAGGCGATCCTGTCACCGCTCTGCATTTATCAAGAGCGGCCTCATCAAGGTGTCCATGTTCTTGCAAAGCATGAGCCGTGGGAGATTAAATCATTAGTTTCGTAGACGAACAATTCCTTCTGAATTTACAAATGGAACTCCACTTGGTAATTTGCAGGTCTGTCGTTCTAACAGAAGGTGAGAGGCGCTGGCGAGGGTGAGAGGCGCTGGCCAAATACCGTGTTATGGTGGGGGAGGTGAAGAAAAGCAGATCCTAGGAGGGAAGGTTTCTCACGGGTCTGCCTTGGTCAGCTGCTCAGTTGATGCCATGACAGAAAAAATTTAGGGAATTGACTTTTTGTGTTGTCTTTCTTTTGTTTGTTTGTTTTTGAGACAGGGTTTCTCTGTGTAGCTTTGGAGCCTGTTCTAGAACTAGCTCTTGTAGACCAGGCTGGTCTCAAACTCTCAAAGATCTGCCTACGTCTCTCCTCCCAAGTGCCGGGATTAAAGGCGTGTGCCACCACTGCCCAGCCAGGGAATTGGCTTTTAAAGGTGATCAGAAAGCTGTTGGTCTCTAGAGCAGCAAACACGAGAAGCCCTGGAGGTGGGATGTAGAAATGCCAACGGCTTTATTAAATCTCTGCATTTCCCTCTGTGTTTGAAGCATAACGTGGGCTCCTGCCAGGTCATTGATTCAGTTATGCTCTTGCCTAGACAAGGCGCACGGGAGCAGACCCTGGCTGGGGCAGTGCACACGCACTCTCCCATGGCGTCCATGGCCTCACATACACCCTGAAGGTGCTCCGTGACTGCGGAGAACAAGGACCCGTGACCACAGCTTTTGAGGGACAGTGCCCTAGCGTCCTTTCTGCTGTTGTAAGAAAACACTAACCAAAAGCTGCTCAGAGGAGGAGAGGACTCAGAGGCTTACACTTCCAGCTCTGTCACTGAGGGAGGAGTTTTGTTTGCTGTTCTGGTTGTCGCCGTGAACCTGGGAAAGCGGAGCCTGAAAATGAGGCAGACTAAAGTATCACGCAATAGCCAGCTTCATTCAGAGCACCAGACAGTTTATACTCCGAGGGTTAAGGAGAGTCATCGGAGTGAAGGATACAATAGTAAGAACAAGCCCCGTGCCCAGCACTCGGGAGGCAGAGGCGGGCGGATCTCTGTGAGTTTGAGACCAGCCTGGTCTACAGAGCTAGTTCCAGGACAGGCTCCAAAACCACAGAGAAACCCTGTCTCGAAAAACCAAAAAAAAAAAAAAAAGAACAAGCCGCACGTGGCAAAAACACGCTTTTTCCTAGAGTCACGAATGACAACAGCTGAAGCAAACTCACTTGTGTCTCCTAGGAGACACTTTCTAAGGAACAAGTTGGTGTTTTTGAAGAAGCTGAGCTCACAAGACTCTTGTTTTGTTTCTGTGGAATTTCTCGCAAACACTCAGAATTCCCCTTGCACAACTCCATTCTTGAACTGTATTCTACTAGAGCTGAATGCAGAAACCATTGGAGGAACACGGCTTGCGGATTCTCTCCCAGGTTCAGGCTTAGCTAGCTTATTCATACAGCCAGGGGCCACCTGCCTGGTGCCACCTGTGGAGGACCTGGCCCTCCTCCATCCATTAACAATGAAGACAATCCCCTACAGATATCCACAGGCTGAGTTGAACAAGGCTTGAGTTTCTCTTTTCAGATGACTCTAGGCTGTATCGATTGACAAAACTAACCAGGACAGACATAAAATGTCTTCATTGGCAAGGAGGCTATGCCAGGGAGTCAGTTCAGACCAAGTCTCCATTAAAACTTACCCTAAGAACTCTGAACTCTGAATCCAGCGATCTGAGTTCAAATCTCCGTGGGACCTCCATTATATTAGGAAAGAATCTTAAAATGGGCGGCTCCGCCGATGCAAAGAAATCCAATTAGGTCAGATTAAACTGAATTAAAATGCCCATTGTTTTATTAAATACAGCGCTCTCAGGTGGCCGAGCGCATGGCGGGGAGACAGAAAAGTGGGGAGCTGATGCAAACCTGGAACCACCTGTTCCTCCTCTGGGAGCTCACTTAAATACCCTGTGGGAGTGGTCCTGACCCTCCCCCGTGAGGGGTCAGGACCTGACATGCTGGAATTTCAAGTCCAGACCAATGCAATTCCTAGACCAGGGGGCTGGGATGGATGCCAGGGGCTGGGGTTAAGCTCCCAACTTAACACTCATGAGCCTGCATGAGGTGTGTTGCACAGTCAGACCTCAAGGGACCTTAGTGTAACACATTGCATGACGTCACTGACCCATCCTCTTCTACCCACACAGCTGGGACATTTTTTTGATGATCACCGCTGGCATGAAGCTACTGAGGACCGCGTTCTGTAACCCAGTTCACCAGTTTGCTAACTTGGGTTTCACGGTCATCTTTTTCCACTTTGACTACAAAGACATTTCTGAGAGCTTCCTCCTGGATTTCTTCATGGTGTCCATTGTATCCACCAAGGCAAGTTCCTTGCTCGTTTTCTTCATTTTTATTGATGGAAAGGCAGTGTCTCATGTTAACCCTACTCTTCCCATGGAGGTTTAGAGAAATGCCTTCTCGCTAGAATGGAAGAAAGGTCCAGACAGACCAAAGATAGAATCCCATTGATGGCCAGCGTGATGAGCAAAGAGCTTATTGGGGTTATTTACCCAAGCTTGGGAGACACGCAGACAGTTACACCCCCGGAAAACCCCAAATATGGTGTGTCAAATGCACAAGCAGCTATAGCCTTGCAAAGTCCACAGCTCCCACTAAATCTTCTCCTCCTATGTATACCAATACTTGACAAGTCTACATGCAGCTGAGACAGTAAGAAGTGGTAGCTAGAACTTCAAGGGGGGATCTAGTGGCCTCCTCCTTTAGGGGGGGAGGAATTGCTAAGCCTTAGCTTCCTTCAATGAACCCTTTAATCCTGGAATCTCTACTGTACCTGAGGCTGTACCCTCACTAGCAGCCTCTCACAGTCCTGAGTCTTAGCTGCTCTCCTTGACTCCTTTATGACTTCAAAGCCCATACCACATGGGAGATGACTCTTAGATCTTGCCATTTGACTTTTAGCTGGAGATTCATCCCTGACCCTCTCTAGACCACAGCTTCTCTATGCTGACCCTGAGCAAATACTTTCCAGATTTTACCTCAGTAATAACTGGTCTCTTCTTAACCACAACTGATTCTTCGGATTCAGGTGACCAGCATCAATTGTCCCAATAAAGCAAAGGTTTCATTTCATTACTGCTGGTCTCTTGTTAACCACAGCTGATTCTTCAGCCCCAGATAACCAGAAAACATAGATTTTTATTGAAATTATCACATTACTGGCCCTGATAAAGTTGTTGAGAGGCTCTCAGTTTCTCTCTGACACTCACAAGCCAGTCTTCCACTGACTGCATGTCTCTCAGAATTATCTTCCAAGCTCCCACAACACGTCTTTAAGCTATGAGCATTCAGTGTCTTTCCAGACCAAAGCTCCAAAATCATCCATCTTCCTTGTATAAAATAGTCCAAGACACAAAAGCTGCACGATGAGGTCCATCACAGCAAAACCCCATTCCTGGTACCAATTTCTAATCTAGTTTCCCTATTGCTGTGATAAAAACCTGGGGAGAATGGGTTTGCTGCATCTTACCTCTTACAGTCTGTCATCAAAGGAAGCCAAAGGCAGGAACTAAAGCAGATACCACAGAGGACTGCTGCCTGATGACTTTCCCCCGTCTAGGTCTCCCTGCTGGGGGCGACACTGCTCACAGTGAGCTGGACCCTCCTACATCAGTCACGAATCAAGAAAACTCCCTATAGATCTGCCATTCTGATAAAGACAGTTCCTCAGCTGATAGGTAGGTGAAGGTCTGTGTGAAGTTGGCAAAACCTGATCAGAACGGCCTTGTGCCGATACTCTTTCTGTATCTTCCACTCAGATGCTGGTGTTAGAGGTGTGCGCCACCACACTCACTTTGTGTAGTGTTGGGGCTGGAACCCAGAGCTTCACAACACTAGACAACTACACCTCCTGTGGATCCTTTTGATCAAAATACATGTGATTTCAGACAGAACCAAACTAGGAACTTTCCTATTTCTTCTAATTGAAGAAATTTAAGGATTGTCACTTAAAGCAAGCATGGGCACAGGGCTGCAATCCTAGCACTCAGGAGATAGAGGCAGGATTATGAAAATTTTAAGGTCGTCCTTGGCTACATAAAGCTCTCGCAATGCTCTGGGAGCTTTCTGGTCCATCCCGATCTGGAACCACAGTAAGCTGTGTGTGGAGGACACTGGGTGGCTAGGACTGTCTCATTATAAGCAGAGCAAAGATGTCAAAGATCCTTGCATACCATCCCATCGGCCCTGGGACTTTTATAAAAACCATTTTGTCTTGAATAAGTTTTGCAAAAGGATGTGTTTGCATGACCTGAGAAAACCCTGCCATCCCATAGCACACTGAACATGAAATTCTGCAGACCATTAGTTCAACATGGGTGCTTTTGCCACTCAGGAAAGTAAAATTAACGGTGAGGCTGTCTCATGGTGATGCTGCTTTAATAATTGCTACCAAGCCACAATGTGCAGCCTTGTTGTGGAGGACCGCGGTTCATGTTCAAGGTCTCTGCAGCCGTCTCTAAATGGCATTTTCTTGTACTTCATGCATCTGGGTGGACAATCCTGTATTTAAAATGAATTACTTTTTTAAAGAGTTTGGGATTTTAGAAAATAGTTTATTCAAAAAAAAAACCTTTGTTCCGAAATCAGCTACTGGACTGGGAAGGTGGCTCAGTTGGTAAAGCACTTGCCACACCGGCATGAGACTCCAAGTTCAGGTCCCCGGAACCTAGGAATGACGGCATGCTCCTGCAATTGCAGTCATCATCAGGTGGAGAGGAAGAGTCTAGGGCTCACCGACCAGACAGCCTAACCAAGTCAGCTAGCACCAGGTTCACTGAGAGACCCTAGCTCAAAAAAAAAAAGATATTGAACATTTGAGGAAGACACATGACACTTAGCCTCTGGGCACCACACATGTGTGCACATGCACACACAAACCACACACAAAAATCAGGAAAATTGCTATGATTGCCAAGCACTGTCCTGGGGCCATCAGTCCATAGTGTGGTGGACAGCCTAGCCCTGGGACTCTGTGTGGGCCAGGCACCACCCAGAGCACTTGGCTCATTTCACAGCTTTATCGGCCTGTGCCCGTCAGTTTACAGATGAGGAAACTGAGGCAGGAGAATAGTGAGTCGTGGGACGGTCTCCTGACTGCAGATGGGAGAACTAGGTTCAAGGGCAGCCTCTCAAGCTAAGCCTGTATTCTGTGGTGACCCCAGGTAAGCCTGGGACAGGAGGCTCGTGAGTAAGGAGGTCATTGCATGGAAGCTTCCAGAAAGCACATGGAAGCGGTGCCCAGCTAGCCTTTGTGAGTGGGAATGCAAGTGCTGACTGGAGCTTTGAGGAAGAAGGGGGTCAGGCAGGTGGAGTCCACGGAAGCTTCCAGAGCTTCGAAAGGCTCAGGAATATAGGTTGGGGCATGTGCCTGTGTGTGCATGTGCCTATGTGTGTGTGCCTGTGTGTGTGTGCCTATGTGCATGCCTCTGTGTGTGCCTGTGTGTGTGTGCATGTGCCTGTGTGTGTGTGTGCTGTGTGTATCCCCTTATGTAGCTCAGGCTGTCCTTGAACTCTGTCTTTGACCCTCATCCTCTGGAGTCCTGGGGCTGCAGGCATTCCTCAGTGTCTCTGTTGGGAATAAGCTGTGTGGTTCATGATAGGAGCTTGAACCAGGGTGGCAGAAGGGAGGAGCAGAACAGGAAAGGGACCAAAGAGAGTAGAAACCCTGGTGACCTGTGCATAGCTGACAGTGACCTGTGGGGGACCCATGTGGGTAATCTGGGGAGACAGGGCCTGTTGTTTCAAGTAGACACTGAGACCCTGATTTGTTTTGTTTTTACAGATGCAGAAGGGTAGAGTCAGAGCTGGGGTCTGGGCAGAATGCACTCCTGTGGCAGGACATTGTGGTGGGGAATGAGGGTCCAGAGAGATGGTTCTGTAGCTGGAGCTTGCTGTCTAAGCACTAGGTTCTGAGCTGGTTCCCCAGGACAACATAGACAAATTGGGCAGGATGTGTGTGCTTGTAATCCCAGAGTGGGGAAAATTGAGGCATCTCTGGGGCTCAGTGGCCAGACAGCATAGCTCACTTGGTGAGTTCTAGGCCTGTGAAAGGCCTTGTCTCAAAACAGAAACAAAATGGTAAAACAGTACCTGAGAAATGATACTCAAGATTGTCTTCTGGCCTATACACACACACACACACACACACACGTACACACACACGTACACACACATGTACACACACATGCATGCATGCATGCATGTACATACACGCCCACAACATACAAAATGAGCCAGACTGGAGACCTGCCCCACAAGGCCAATGTATAGAAGCATGTGGAGAACAGTTCACATCTTACAGGTCACCCTCCAAGGCCCCGGGCCGCTGGCTCATGTGCTGTGCTTCTATCTTTTTTTCTTAATACATGGTCTCTGTTTCTCCCACTCTCCACATGGCCCTGTCCATTCTTGTTGGAGGACATGGGGACTTGACATGCTTGTGTAGAACACTCCAGCCCATAGTATCAAACCTACACGGTCCTGCACACACAGCCTCTTTCTTGGAGACCCATGAAAAGGTGGTGAAGGAACTAAAAAGAGCTGACGGCCAGGTGCCCCGCTTCTCCAGAGACAGAACACAGCCAAGCTTACCCCACCCCCCACCCCCGAGTCTCCTGTTTGGCATCCTATGATACCCTGGCACCACGCCCTTCATGATATTCATGAGGGAATGGAGACGTGGGGAGACGTAGGGAAGAATGGAGATAGCTGGGACCTGGGCGCAATTAGAGCGAGAAACTGCTGGGTTTGGAATCCTCCAACGTCTGATTACTGCTTTTGCTTCTGCGTAAATACAAACTGCTGTGCCAAGCAAAAAATAATTGTAATAGATTCATTTAATCACAACGCCGCTGTGTTGGACCTGCAAGGGCTTTGTGCTTGCAGATATGCCTGCCCTCCCTGGGGCCGTCTGTCTGACTGCATGGCTGGGCCTGACCTACTTCCTGGCTTCCTGGGAAGGTGTCTGGAGAGCCTCCCAGGACACAGCCACCAGGGGAACACAGAGGAATTCTTCATCACCCAGTCCTTTAGGGGGAAGGGGGTGCATCACTTAAGCAAGTCTTGTTTATGCTTGCAGTTTTCGCCTAGACATGAGCCACGGAAGGACTCTTAACAGTTACACCAAGAGTGACCCACAGTGGGGGGAGGGGGGGCAGGTGGGTTTGCAGTCCTGGGGTGGTCCGTCTGTTGCAGGGAACCTGAGCTTGTCTGGTTGGGTTAATGGTGGGGGAAAGGAAATCCCAACTTAAAGGGAATTCTCTACCCCAGAAGGAGGCCAAGGATGGAAACTGGTTAGAGCATCTTGTCACTGTCACAGAGTCTGGGACAATACAGGTCAGGGAGACTGGGCTTCCTGTGCCTCTAACAGATGGGATATTGGGCTGGTGAGGTGGCTCGGCAGGTAAAGGCGGTTGCTATATGGACCTGATGACCCCAAGTTCAAACTCTGGATCTCATGTTAAAGCAAAAGAGAGAAGAGACGCTACAAAATTGTCCTCTGACCTCCACATACATAACGTGGCATCCATGCCCCCTCCCTGCAGCAAGCAATCACAGACATATACACACAAAAACAATTTAGAGTATCTTTTAAATAATTAGACTGAGCTATGATCATCGCTCTGAGAAAGGCAGACTCTGAGCCAGTGTGTGAATCTGCTGAGATGAGCTGGACAAGCCTCTCTGCTTGACCTGTGGCCTCTGGGGAGCATCCACATCAAACACTGTTTCACACCGCCCGCTGGACAGATGATGCTGGGAGGTGGAAGCCAGCAGTGATCTCATGGACTGTACCCCAAAACCAATGTCCTTTAAATGACCTTGATGTGGCGACCAATCTAACCTTTCTCTCTTCGCTTTCAGCTCGGGGACCTGCTACACAAGCTGCAGTTTGTCCTGGCCTACGTGGCCCCTTGGCAGATGGCCTGGGGTTCTTCCTTTCACGTGTTTGCCCAGCTCTTCGCCATCCCTCATATCCTTTCTGCTTGCTCTCACCTGCCAGAGCGGAGGTTTGCATTTTACAGGCTGGGGCTATCCACTGACCAGGAGTAACAACACTGTAACACCTGCCTGGTTACATTTTAACGTGTGTGTGTGGGGGGGGGTGTCGGGCACTCTGGGTCCCCTCCAGGCCACTTAACCTTAAAAGACACTGGGTCATTCTAGACTCTGCCTGCTCCTCAATGCATGCTCAGCGGTCATTAAAAAAAAAAAAAAAAAACATTTCTTTATTTAAAGGGAGGCATGTTCCATAGCACAACTGTGAAGGTCAGAGAACAATTTGTAGAAATTGATTCACCCCTTCTGACACGTGGGTCCCGGGAACAGAACTCGGGTCATCCAGCTGGAGACAAGTGTCTGTGCGCACCATGTTATGTTATTTTGTTAGCCGAACTCTTACTTTTTTCTGAGGCTCCCATTTCCCGACTCCAGGTATACAGTCAGAGAGTTGGCCTTTTATATGAAAATAACTGATTAAATAATTGGGTTGTCATATGCAAACTCGTACACATCTATTTACCCTTAAATGTTATAGATAAGGTTAATGAATTCGATATTTTCTTTATTATATTGTGACATAATATAGTTATTGTATCTACTTCATCAATACTAAGAAATCTAGAATTAGATACAAGTAAAATTACCCCTAAATGCTTCCAGAGACTACAAAATTAATCATGGTTTTATTTTGTGGTCGCTAGGCAGGACTGGTTTCTGTACATTTTTAATGTGTTTCCATAATGATAATTAGCTTTAAATCGATTTAATTCAGTTCAAAGCAAGTTGGAGATGCCATTTCTAATGATTGCATTGACACAGATAACTAAATTTTATGCCCAATGCAGAGAGACATGAAAGTTGATTTTTAAAAGTCATTCATGGTGACACACACCAGTAATCCTAGCATTCAGGAAGAAGAGGCAGGAGTATTGTCTACAAACTCCAGGTAGGTCAGATCTACATAGTCCAGGCTGGTCAGGTTACATTGCCAGACTTCATCAAAACTACAGCAAAACCAACAAAGAAAACACCAGAATACACTTGAAGAGAGAGGTTTGATGTCAGCCTAAAATTCTGTCCCTCAAGCTTTCCTGTGCCACTGATTCTAGTGATTTAGTATTTTTTGTACCCATGATTGTGGTCACTGCTGTCAGAACCCTGGAAGGAACCTATAAGATGCAGAGGTAGATCCCTGGGTTCTGCACAACTTCAAGGTCAGATTCAGGGGCGGGTCTGTCATGACAACAAATACTCTTACCAAAAGCAACTGAGGGAGGGAAGGGTTTATTTGGCTTAGGTTCCGGGTTCCAGTGGAATTGTCACGGAGGGAAGTCAAGGCGGAAATGCAGCTAGATCATTACACCCGCAGCTAAGGGCGGTGAGAAAGGACCGTATCCTTGCCCGCTGGCTCTCACGTGCTCCCCTTCCTTTACACCGCCCAGCCCATGACGTGGTGTCACCCATATTTGGAGGAGGTCTTCCCACCTCAGTGAATGACCGAGACAGTCCCTCTCAGACATGCCCACGGGACAGCCTGATCTAAACAATTCCTCCATAGTCTCTCTTCCTAGGTGATGCTAGGGTGTGTCAACCCCACAGGAAAACCAACTGGTAGAGGTGGACACAGGAACCACAGTTGTGTTGACACCCTCGGGTGAAGGAACTAAACTCCAGCAAAGCACTCTGGGTGCTGTTTGCTGCCTTGAATGGGGCTGGGAGCTGGGTTCCCATGAAGTTTTTAGGAAGTTATTGGAATTCCTCACAGGAAATTTCTTATTCAACCTGGGGACCGGGACAGAAACATACTTGTAATCATCACGAAGCAATAACATATTCTAGATTTTTAAATTTTTAAAAATTCATTAAAATGTCTTTTAAACCAACTACCACCTCTGGCTCTTAGAATCTTTCTGCCCCTTCTTCCACATAGATTCCGAGGCTTGAGGAGAAGGTGTAGCAAAGACATCCCACTCAAGGCTGTGCACTCCAAATTCTCTCTCTCTGCACATTGTCCAACTGTGTCTGCCTGGTAATTGCCATCTCCTGCAAGGAGAAGCTTCTCTGATGGTGCATGGGAGTCATGCTGATCTATGGGTAGAACAATATGTCACTAGGAGTAGGTTATGGTGCTGTGTTCATTTAGCAGGATAATTCCAGTAGGACCTATGGTCTATTTAGTACCATGTTCTTGGCCACAGTAATAGTATGAGATACAAATTCAATCTCATGGAGTGAGCCTTAAATCCAATTTTTAAAAGCTGTTGGTTAATCCCCTAATACTTGTGCCTCTATTGTAACCATGGGCACAGCCTGTAGAAAGATCGCTATTGTAGCTTGCAGGGCTCATCGCTGGGAGAGTGAAACTGATGATCACTTGTGCACAGCGTGGTATATTCCTGTTCTTAGACCTACGTTGATATTTCTAAATCCTTTCAAGGTGATTTGGCAGAATAAACAAAGAGGGAAAAATGTTTGTGCCGCCCTTTAACTGCAAGCCACTTTGTTTCCCTAAACAGAGTCCTTTAAACAAAGATAGGGGACTTCTTATTTCTGATGTATTTCTGAGGTTTCTCACCTGGAATTTCAAGCATGTTTCTTAAATGAAAATTTTCAATGAAATACAAGTGCATAGTGAGGAACCAGTGTGGCAGTTTAAAGTGGGACGCTCAGATCCCCAGCCTTTCATGACTGGTAGGGCTTCCTGTCAATATCTGTACTCAATAGGTAAGTGTGGGTCCCAGTGATTCCTTGTGGCTTTATGGCTTGGGTGCCTGTCTGTTGGGTTCATGCCCGAACCCGTGTTGATGACTCAGTAAATCCCCAGGGAATCAAATTAGCCAGCATGGCTTAAAGCCAAGTGCTACCATTTGTAGATGCCTTCTCTTATGTCATGGAGATATGAGGGCTAGGAACTCATTCCGTAGAGTGTTCGCCTTGCAAGCAGGAGGACCTGAGTTAGACTCTTAGAACTCAAACTAAGGCTGAATGTGTTGATGGGCGCTTGTAATCTCCATGACAGAGAGGCCGTGGAGGCAGGAAGATTCCTGGAAATCACTAGTCAGTCGACTTAGCAGCCTCCTTGGTGAGCTTCAGGTCAATGGGAGACCCTGTCTCCAAAAATAAAGTGGCTGTGTCTGAGGAAAGCCAGTCAAGAGTGAGCTCTGGCCTTTACATGAAAATGCATCCAAGTACATGTGCGCGCACGTGCACGCACGCGCACACACACACACACACACACACACACACACACACACGAAATGGAGACACTCAAGATGCATATTTGACAACCAGTTTTAGAATATCCCATTCATCTCTTCCCTAAGACTGTCCCTTTCATGACATCACTTATTCCCTTCTGCTAAGACGAGGCCTTCCAACTGCCCTGTGCTGGCTACTGCCTCCAAAACTTCTCCTTCTCCGCAGACCTCCCCCTCCTTGTTCAGTGATGAAGATCAGGACTCTTACCACCCAGTGTCCACATGAGATGAAGGGTAGAGAAGCTGGGTATACATAAGGGTCCAGAGGAAGGTGTCAGACCCCTAAATCTCAGCCTGGATCCCCACTAATTGCCAAGTGTTAATTATCTCATCACCCTGTTAATAAATGTGGGCTCCATCCCACACCGAGAACTGGCTAATTTGCTCTATTTGGGGATTGAGTTAGCTTTCCAGGCAGCAGGGCCCTGTGGATAAATTGCTTTCTCCAGTTCTAGCCTGGTTTTCCCCTTTGCCACCTCCACTGGCTTCTGAGCTTCCTGCCTCTGGGGAGAAGAGCAGACCCTTTGAACATGTGTAGACACTGGGCCCAGCTATCGTCTCCCCATCTCCCCGTAATTAGACGGCCTTCCCTAATTATCACCACTACACGCGCATTGTGAGGAGGGAAACTTAAGCCTCTAACGACTTTCATAGAGTGCTTAATTACTGGTGTTGAGGGTTCCATTTTAATTGTACTTTCCTCTGGTCATCTGCCTTGTGGGCTGACCTTTGGGCCCGTTCTGTTGGAAGGAACTGAAGGAGGCTTTGGCAGACCGCTGCTCTAGGACTCCGGGGCCTGTATTGGTGTTCTTAATCACAGGTCAGCTGACTACGCAATCACTGTCCCATGGAGAGTCTCTTCGTTCATTCCCTTCTCTACCCTACCTCTCCTCCCCTAGAGTGCCCAAGTTTTTCTTTGTGTGTGTGTGTGTGTGTGTGTGTGTGTGTGTGTGTGTTCATATACACACACAGAGAAGCTAGAGGCCAGTGCTGGAGTCTTCATTGGTAGCCTCCTTGTAGCCCAGATTGGCCTCAAATTCTTGCTGTAGCTGGGATGACCTTTAACTTCTGTCCCCCTGCCTAGTGCCGGGATACAGATGAGTGACACCGTGATCTGTGGACATGGCGTTTAAAACTCTGCTAACGACAGCACGTATTCTGCCTTAACCCCACCCTCTCAGACTCGGCCATGCTTTTCTTCCAGACGTTTGCCACCTCGATCTTCTCTACACCCCTGAGCCCTTTCCTGGGGAGCGTCATATTCATCACTTCCTATGTCAGGCCGGTGAAGTTCTGGGAGAGAAGCTATAAGTAAGAACCTGACGTCACCGCTAAGTCTCTGTATGCCATGTGCCCTACTCCCTACCCCTCTGGGTGGTTTTGAATTGTTTACATCCTCTGGAGAGTGGGGCTGATCCAGGCTCCCATGGTTCCCCAGTTCAAAGTGTGAATACGTGGTTTGCTGCTAATGTGATGTGAATCAAGGGTTCTGCTGCTGGTGCAGTGTGAACCAGGGGTCTGCTGTGGTGCAGTGTGAATCAGGGGTCTGCTGTGGTGCAGTGTGAACCAGGGATCTGCTGTGGTGCAGTGTGAATCAGGGGTCTGCTGTGGTGCA
>NC_022011.1:33515950-33531330 GCF_000317375.1 Microtus ochrogaster | reverse complement strand
GACTGCTCTTCCAGAGGTCCTGAGTTCAATTCCCAGCAACCACATGGTGGCTCACAACCATCTGTAATGAGGTCTGGTGCCCTCTTCTGGCTTGCAGGCATGCACACAGACAGAATATTGTATACATAATAAATAAACAAATATTTAAAAAAAAAGGAAAGAGTTAAGCTGTCAATTCTTAGCGGCTAGCCCAAGGGATGTGATGGGCAAGTCATGGCCCACCTTCTTTGATATGCCGGGATTGCTTTGCCCTGTCCCTTCTGTGAACATTGGAAACTTACCACAGCTCTGCATAGACAGTGCATCACCGAACCTGTAGGACACATTTATTCACCTTTTCCTTGACTATTTGGACCTGCCACCAGTTTCCCCAGGGGTCAGTGGTGGAAGGGTGTATCTTGTTGCTATTTTCTGATAGTGGGGTTGGAATCCAGAGCCCAGAACACACTGAGTCCACTCTACCACCCTTCATTAAGGGCAAAAACAATATGGGCACAATGACTTACTGAGAGTCGAGGGAGGGGGTTGGTTGTTTGTTTGTTTGTTTCCAAGACTGGATCTATTGTGTCCCTGGACTTGTCTCAAAAGCCTTAAGTAGCTAAAGATGACCTTGAATTTCTGATCATCCTCCTGTCTCTACCTTGCTGGTGTAGCTCACATCTCCAGGATCGGCTGGTCAGTCCCATGCTGGCATGATGCTCAGCTTGCATCTTTAAGACCATAGTGACAGTCGTGCGTCTCTTTGTGTCTCACTCCGGAGGTTCTCTGATGTCCTGATTTGCTCTTTCAGACAACAGAGAGCTTGAGATAAGACAGATGAGGTGACTCTCCCCTCCGTACCCCGTACAAGTTCAGTCAACAAAAATTCCAAACCAAGCGTGCTGAAGGAAGTTTTTAAAAATACCCTGGAGAGAAATGAAGAGGAATAGAACAACATTAGAGCAATCGGAGTCCAAACGTGGACTTTGAGCCAACAATACTATAGTCAGACCAGGGCTAGAAGGGCCATCCATTCCTAACCACAGGGACAAATGCTGTCTGCCTTACTCCAGTCAGGAGCAGCGTAACAAATGGGAGGGGTCTCCCATGAACAACCAGTGTGCTGGCAAAACGACCGGGAAATAGTTTCAGCAAAGTATGTAAGGTGCACATCCGAAACCACGTGGCAGAGCAGGTGACTGGCTTAGATGTATTGAGGAGGGACAAGATTGTCGGGAGGAGGCCAGCTCTGTTCCCAGCATGCCGTCCTAGACCTCCAGGTTGGCATTGTCCATAGGACACAGTGACTTCACAGGGCAAGTTTTGGAAAAGATATCCCACCCACAGGTGCATGCCCAGCTGACCGGTCTGCATCCCAGAGATGGGGGAGGGCAAGATGGAAGCAACAGATCGGATGGTGTGTGATGGGGCGCTTCAGGCAGGAATCCAATTACAGAGGTAATTAGCACCTCTCACTCATGAGCACCAAGGTTCCACGCAGACCTCACTGGAGGAGAACTCGGATTATAAAACACTGGAAGCTTCCCTTCTGTGAGGGAGATGCCCTAGGCCTGGGGGTACCCAGTAGCCTGGCGGAGCTCAGACTGCCCAGAGCTCTGGAAGCTTCCCTTCCGAGATGGAGATGCCCTAGGCCTGGGGGTACCCAGTGGCCTGGCGGAGCTCATGAGGACTTAGTGAGCTTTCTCTGTTCCAAAGAGGCTGTCACCTTTGGAAAGACAGCATTGCAATGGACGGAGCTTTAGAAAGTGTCTACATTCCCTAAGGAGTGGGATAATTGACTTTCTTTTGGCTCAGTCCCATGTTAAAAATTGTTTATTCTGCAGCTGGAAATTCCATTTGTCCCAGGTCTTAAGGTGAAATTAAAATTCTGTCTAGGGATTCAGTGTGCAGACATGGGACCTCGGCCTTCATTATGCAGGATTCTGTTGTTTGCTTGGTCTTCTGTGGCCTGGGCTCTGCTGTTTTGAGAGATGCCGTGAGGCTGTTGGGAGGGAAGCTGAGGCGGGATGGAGCAGCGTGCTGAGATTCATGCCTGTTGAGCGCATTCACAGAGCCATTGTCTGCAGTCCTTCTGTAGAATCAGCCGTCAGGTTCACGCTGGACCCTAACTACATGGCTGGTGAATGTCTAAGGCGGATACGGAAGCAGGTGATGCTTTTGATTTTTTTTTTTTTCTGAAGATGAGCCATTTCACTGATTCAAATACAATCCCATCCTAGTGTTCTTGCAGTCAGTTCCAATCCCTGGGAGGCAGGTTCAGCCAAGACGTCTGCATATAATGACATTCCTTGACATTTCTGACAAATGCTCATTGTTGGTCAGGTCACACCGAGCGTGTCAATGCCTTTAAATCGAAGTCAAGTGGGAAGCATCAGGGACAGCTGGGCGGGCTTGGCAGATGGCTCAACCAGTAAAGCACCTGCCCTGAAAGCATTAGGATCGAGTTTAGATCTCCAGAACCTGTACAAAATACCAGCGGTGTGAGCGTGGGATCCCAGCAGAAGGATGGGAAGCAGGGACAGGCAGACTCTTGAAAGCCGATGGGCCAGGTAGCCTGGCTCGTGGGATGAAGTTGCAGGCCAATGAAAGACCCCCAACTCAAACAAAAGGTGAAAGGCACCTGAGGACCAATGGCCTAGATTATCTCCTGTGCCTGCACACACACACCCACACATGCACACATGCACACATGCTTACACATATACCCACATGCATGCACTCACAGCTGCTTCTTCTTACCACAGTAAGAAATCCTTCAGAAGTGCCAGTGGGACCCTGTGTATAATGTGGTGTTCATGCTGTTGTGTCTTGACAAAAAGCCTTTCTTAATGTTGGTGGGGTGGACTTAACAATGTGAAATGACCATGTTTATCACAGATAAACATCATCATCTTCCTGACAACCTCTGCTATTTAAAGGCTTATGAGGCTGGTACTCTGTGTCTGAAATGCAAAGACAGCTCAGACACAGGCTCTCCAAGTAGAGCACACGCTGACATTCAGGGGTCTTGAGGCATGTGAATGAAAGACAGGCATTGTCTCAGGGGTACTGGTAGGTTAAGCAGCAATGCCAAAGGTTCTTAACCTGTGGGTGTGACTCCTTTGGGGGTTGCATATTTTTTCCCCACTGTTGACTCTCAGAAATAAGGCTGGCCATCACCAGTGCTGTTTAGGAGCCCTGAACCAAGAAGCATTGTCAGGGTAGACCCTGTTCTGGCAACCCCTTCTTGCCAGGGCTTCAGAAAATCTGGTCCTTCCCTAAGTTTGTAAGAGTTGTTCTCATGGCTCAACCAACGAAAAACCTGTAAGTATGTCCATACTTGTAGAAGCTTGTGGCAGAGATGCCGACTACCCACAGGCATTTTCTAGAACCAACTGGAATCACAGATGCTTTGTGTGAACACCGAAATGGATTGGTGGGATTCTCAGTGGGTGGCTAATGCCAAGCTTGGTGACCTGAGTTTGATCCCCAATACACACATTGTGGAGGGTGAGCACAGACTCCTGCAATTTGTTCCTTCTCTGGCCTCCACAGGAGAGCCATGACGTGTACATATACACAGAGAGAGAGAAAGAAGGTGGAGGGAGGGAGAGAGAGAGGGAGAAGGAGAGAGAGAAAGAGAGAGAGAGAGGGAGTGAGGGAGGGAGGGAGGGAGAGAGAGAGGGAGAAGGAGAGAGAGAAAGAGAGAGAGAGAGGGAGTGAGGGAGGGAGGGAGGGAGAGAGAGAGAGAGGGAGGGAGGAGGGAGGAAGGGAGAAGGAGAGAGATGATAATAAAAACATGTATCTTTTTAATTCTGAGAGGGAAGAGTATTTCAGTGGCCATGTCCCTTTTCCCCTGTAAGCATGCTGCGTGTCCCACCTCACACCTGTTCAGTCCACCAGCTTCGTAATGGGCAGAGATCTAACCATTAATCTTTTACTTTCTGTGGCCCCTTCTAGTACAAGGCGTGTGGATAATTCCAACACAAGATTGGCTGTGCAAATGGAAAGAGACCCAGGTAAGTGCTTTTTCTTTTTTTAAAAAAACTAATTTATTTATATTTTATACGCATTAGCGTTTTGTCTGCATGCACGTCTGTGTGAGGGTATCAGATCCTCTGGAACTGGAGTTACCGACAGTTGTGAGCTGCCCTGTTGGTGCTGGGGATTGAACCCTGGTCCTCTGGAAGAGCAGCTCTCACCCTCCCTCCAGCTGAGTGTCAAATCTTAACCAGTGGGCAGCCCCCAGAATCACACCTTGGTCAGGGTATAGAGCCCACACTCTCAGTCCCTGCAGGGTGGGGGGGGGGGCACACAAATGAGCAGCCGCTGTGAGAATGGTGGGCCCAGGCCCAGATGTTTACTGGAAAGCAAAGAGAAGTTGGTTTGGTTTTTGTGGTTGTTTTACATGTGATTGTGCACACTGAGACAGCCCCAAAGTCCTTTCTGTATGCACGGAAGCTGTGGAACATTTGAGACAGGAGATGTTAAGTAGTACAGACCTAGAGCTCAGAAGTGTGTGTATGTGTGCATATGTGCACACACGCCCATGTAGATATGTCATGTGTTTGTGGAGCCAAGAGGTCAGCCTTGAGTGTCATTTCTCAGCAGCATCTACCCTGTGTTTTGAAAAGAAGTCCATCAGTGGCCTGGAGCTAGCTCCATGGACTAGGGTGTCCGGGCCGAGAGCTCTGGGGATCACTTCTCTCTCTTCTTCCCTGGTGTTGGAATTACAAGTGCCTGTCACTATGGTTGTCTTTTTAAAAACATGTATCCTAGAGAATGAACTCGGGTCCTCATTCTTGCACTGCAGGCACAGCCAGTCCCCCCAAGGTCAGAGTGTTGAGCTGAGTTTAACACAGGATTGTATAAGTAATTTGCACTTAGACAGTAATGCATCTGTATGAAGTTACCGTAGGGTCTAGAGGGACGGCCTAGGAGGTCTCAGGATAATCCGCCAAAATAGATGGGAAGCAGGTACTTTTGTGTACGTGAAAACTCCGACCTTACCAAAGGGCAGCTCTCTGTTTCAGGATCTGAGCATAAGATGGCGTGTTGCTTCTGGGTAAACCCCTCACCACTCTCCTTTCTGCCTGCCTTCAGGGAGCGATGACAACAATCTCAATTCCATCTTCTATGAGCACCTGACACGGACCCTGCAGGAGTCGCTCTGTGGAGACCTGGTGCTTGGCCGTTGGGGCAACTACAGCTCTGGTGATTGCTTCATTTTGGCTTCGGATGACCTCAATGCCTTCGTCCACCTGATCGAGATTGGGAACGGTCTTGTCACCTTTCAACTTCGAGGACTAGAGTTCCGAGGTAGGGGTCTCTGTGCTTGTGGAGTGTTAGGCAGAGAACAGTGCAATTGCGGCAGCGCTGGAACTCGGGGTGTTAGGTGGAGGACAGTGCAGTTGCGGCAGCGCTGGAACTCAGGGTGTTGGGTGGAAGACAGTGCAGTTGCAGCAGTGCTGGAACTCGGGGTGTCAGGTGGAGGACAGTGCAGTTGTGGCTGGAACTCAGGGTGTTAGGGAGGACTGTGCAGTTGTGGCCTCACTGGAACTGGGGGTGTTAGGCGGAGGACCGTGCAGAGCACTGCTTGGAAGCCACCATCAGGGGTGGGGAGATGACTCACTCACTGAAAGCATGTACAACTCTTGCAAAAGCCTGCATTTGAATCCAGCATCCAGGAGGTTGCAGCATCCAAGACTCCCGTTCCAGGGGATCTGATGCAGTTTGGCCCCTGTGGGCACTTGGACTCTCATGCGCACACACAGACACATGCACACAAATAGAAACGAACAGAACAAACCTTCTAGAGATGACGTCACCAAGGACTTGGGGACGGTTCTGTTGCATGGGATCAAGGCTGCCCCTCCTGTTGAGCAGACATTCTGACAAGCACACGTCAGTCAGCTGGGGAAACAGTAGCGCCCTCTGGTCTGTTCTCTGCTGTTTATCCACCCAGATGAAGCATTCCTGCCCTGACGGTCAGGAGCCATCCCTGTTGATGTCTTTTCCCCACCATACTGGACTGCATCCCGTAAACCATGAGCCCCAGGGAACACCTCCTTTCTTAAATTGCTTCAGCTGAGTTATTTTACCACAGCAGAGAGAAAGTAATTAATATAGAGTCAAGTCTAGCTATAGCTCAAAGTCAGGCGGTAGAAAAACTAACTCCTTGTCCTGTGTCACGGTGAGTGAGAGGCATGGTTTGCTGGGGCTCAACATTGCCACAGCATACTAGATTCCTGAAACCTCACAGGGTAAAATACAGAAGGGGGTTGCCAGCATGGCCAAAGTTGGGGCTATGTAAGCAGGCTTCTGGGAGGGACTGTCGGTTGGGGGTTTATGGCTTTGTCTTCTTCCAGTCAACCACAGTGGGCATGTCACCTGACTGTAAGATTAGCACAGAAGCCATGTCTTGAGGGTAAAAATGGCAGCCAGCTTGCCCGCATCCCACAGCTCTCCTACAGTACATTTTCTCTGACCTAGTTTGATTTTAAACATAGAGACTTAAAAGCCCCATAGCCTGACAGAATCCAAGCTCTAAGGAAGAGCTACGTTGACCTCAAAGGACTGTGGTAGGGTTTATTCTCGTTGCAGCATCGATTACAATATTCCCTCGGAAGTCGGTTTTCTTCTTGGGTGGTGTTCTAGGTTTCCTTTTCTTCATTCTACTTTTCTTCTGAATTCCCTGTCTTCTGAAAGAGCGGGTTTTATTTTGGTCAAATTTAATCTAGCTGGGCACGGCCTGGGGGCAGTGAAAACCCAGACACAGTCTCTCTTTGGAACTCTACTGAGGAAGCCAGGAGAGGGAGTGGGGGCTGCTTGCACATTCGCAGCTTGCTCTGGCTCCCTCTCTCCCTCCCTCCCTTCCTTCCTCCCTCCCTCCCTCCCTCTCTCATGACTAGTGATCAAACTCAGAACCACACACATGCCAGGCAAGTCCTCTACCACCGGGCTATACTTTCTCAGGAAGAAAGCAAGAAATCTACCCCAGAGGTTGTGGGGAAGAATCCTCTGCCCCCCCCCCAGCCCCAACCCCCTGAAGGAGAAGCACCAAGTTAACAGGAGGTCTGAGCATCAAGCCATTTTAACATAAGAGGAGAAGGGCTTATGGGAAATACACCCAGGGATGAAGACTTCCTGAGCAATGTGGGAGGACCTGGGGTGGCTGGGCAAGTTCAAGTCTCCAATCACACAACAGGGGCTGGAGCAATGGCTAAGAGCAGTTGATACAATTCCCAAAACCTGGATTTTACGGCTCAGCATCAGGTCAAGGAGGTCTGGTGCCCTTTTCTGCCTTCTTTGAGCACTTATATATACCCATGGCATACACACCACACATGTGAACACACACGTGTGTGCGCACGCACACACGCACACACATGCACACACACGCACACACACACACTTACATAAACCTTAAACTCACATGCCAGCTGCAAAGGACCCAGGGCTGCCCCCACATCGCTGATCCCCGAGCTTGAACCCTCAGATACCTCTGTCCCCTGAGAGCAGAGAAACAGCTTCTACCACGACCTCTCCTCCTACATGTGCCCATCACTGGCCTCTCTGTGCTGTCCGTTCAGTCCGAGTCTAGGTTAAGTAGATCAGAGCACCAAAGTCAAGGACACATGCGTGTCTCTGGGTCAGAGGGTATCTGGCTTTTCATTTCTCCTAGTGGGACATGGTTGCTGAGGCTTAAGTGGTGAGCATAGCTGTTGAAGAAAGGCCAGTGCTCTAACGATACAGCGGAGGCTGAGACCGTGACACAGTGTGCTTTTCCTTTCAGATGTAGAGGTAGCAGGACACAGAGTCACTCCTTTCAACATCGCCAGGTGCCCCAGCCATTGCTTCTTTATGTACTGCTTTCAAGGTCGCCTCGAGTGTCAGTGTGGAGCGTGGCAGTGAGGGGAAGCATGCAGGGGAGGCGGTTGCAGGCCAGGTTGAGCCCAGAATGGGCCATTTTCTTCTGTGTCTCACAGTCCCTACAGAAGTGGTGTGACCACCTGGAAAACAAGTAGAGCTCTTGTTGGAGTTTCCCATCCTTCTGTGATCACTTAGTCAGGTGACCTGGACAGATGGGTTAGCCATTTCTGTGAGGAGAGGATAAACATGCATACAGAGTCACCTTAAAGGACCCCGGAGCAGTGTCTCCTTTAAGGTGATTAATAATTCAAGGGTTGACAGATTAATATCAGCTGAATGTCCAAGTCAGAGTCATGAACAAAGTGTGTGCCAGTGGGCACCAGACGGCCTGAAGGGAAGGGTAGGGGCTGCAGATCCAGTGATACTGTCTGGAGGTGAGAGACAGGAACAAAGAGCCAAGGCAGGGGACTGGTCTTTTTTTATAAGATACCTGTGAACTCGGGCTCAGGAGAGAGAACCTTGAAGGTGATAGCTACCCTCAGAAGAGGCATCGTCCTTCCTCCCAACCCCCTAACCAACTCCAAAAGAAAAGCAAGGGAGAAGAAGGGCCCTGGGCTCACTGCTAGATCAGGGTGCAGCTGGGCAACCATGTGGCTCTCCATCTGGACAGTCTGACTGTGGGGAACTTGCTGGCAATCTCTGCCACAGTATTTAGTTGGTTCCCAGGCGCTCAGTAGTTGTCTCCCACATAGCCTTCTGACAGCTCCACACTGCCTTCCTCACTGGAAAAACCAATCTCCTTTCATATCAGGATCTTCAGTGGACATCCCGGTGACGTGGCTTTACAGGGCCTCAGCTCCTGCCACAGGGCCTTGATGTGCTAGCCCACCGCTGTCACAGGAGTTGCCACCAGATGGATGAGCTGAGTAGGGAATGGAGAGGAGAGAGGAGGGAAAGAAAGAAGGGGAGAGAGGGAAGTTCAATAAGGAAAGCCTGAAAAAAAGAATGTCTAAATGTTTTAAAAGTCTATGTGATGTTAAATTTTTTAATCCCATTTTCTCAGAATTCTTTCAAATTTTCATGTGGCCGCACCCTGCAGGCCACTCCTCAGCATCTTGATGGACCTTGCAGAAGGGACACAGAAAGCACAGGCAATTATTAGAGTGAAGCCACCCACTCCCCTTGGAGCCGGGGAATATGAAAAAGCAAGATTTATGCTCCTGTCTGAGGGAGATGTTATCAGTTTTCTCATGGTTTGGCTGACCTCCATAATCACTGGCCCACGGGGACGTGTGGAAACATCCGCGTAGCCTAATCTTATCCAAAGCAAACCCAACCCAGATCTTTATCTTAACTGGCAGATCCACACAGCTCTCCCACTAATCTCAAACTCCACAGTTTTCTTCCTCTTGGCGACAGTCACTGCTTCGTCATGCCTCTGGGTTTTATGTCTGTGCAGCTTGCGTGGTCTGTTGACTCCCTGAGTTCCAGACTTTATCCATAAAGTAGAATGCTGTCCCTCGCATATGCTAGCACACACAGTTCCCTTCACTTCTAACTGGCATGTCGGTGTATGTGGCGGGTCTAGGTGAGCAGGCTGTGTCCCGTGGGCACTAGCAGAGTCTCTGCCCCCTTAGCATCTGCCTCAGGAAGGCTGTGTGAGGAGGAGGCGTTCTGAATGACCCATGAACTAGAAAGAGCTCGTCCTCTGAGTCCGGTTGGTTGTATTGTTGTTCCGACCTGTAAAGAGAGGAAGTTGGGACGCCTTACTCCCGGAGATGATTACAGAATTACATATTTCAACATTTGCTGTGTACTGGGCTGCCTGGTGTGCCTGGAAGCTTTGATTAATTCCACTTTTTAGGGGTGTGTGTGTGTGTGTGTGTGTGTGTGTGTGTGTGTGTGTGTATGTACATCTGTGTGTATGATGTTTCTGTGTATTTTCGCACACATTTGTGGAGGCCAGAGGTTGATGCCGGTCCATTCTTTTTTATTATTGTTGAGACAAAGCCTCTCACTGAAGCAGGAGCTCAGTGACTTGGCTAGTCTTGCTGGCCAGCAAGCTCCAGGGATTGCTCTGTTCCTGTTTTTGAACATTGGGATTAGAGGCTTGAGCTCCAGTTCCAGGGAGGCAGAGCTGATCTAGCCAACTTACTGAGCTGCCATCCATGGAGAGACCGTCTCAAAACAAGGCAGAGGGCTCCTGAGAAATAACCTACCTACCTCCCTACCTACACACACACACGCACACGTGCACACACACACACACACACACACACACACACACCTTTCATATAGGTACGCACCCAAAAAGTTATTCATGGCTGTTTAGTAGGCCTGCTTTAAAACAAAGAATACACACTAGACTCCTGCACCTCCTAGCACCTTCAGAGATACCTCACAGGATTACAAAGAGGGCTTGGTGACTAAGAGCACTGGCTGCCCTTCCAGAGGAATCGGGTGTGATTTTCAACACACACACACACACACACACACACACACACACACACACACACACGGCAGCTCGCACCTGTCTATAATTCCAGATCCAGATCACCTGACACCCTCTTCTGACCTCTGCGTGACCTAATGCCTCTTGTGTCCTTGGCCAGGGACTTACTGCCAGCAGAGGGAGGTGGAGGCCATCATGGAAGGTGACGAGGATGACAGAGGTTGCTGCTGCTGCAAGCCTGGCCACCTGCCACACCTGCTGTCCTGCAATGCCGCCTTCCACCTGCGCTGGCTCACCTGGGAGATCACGCGCACACAGTACATCCTGGAGGGCTATCGCATCATGGACAACAATGCAGCCACCATGCTACAGGTGTTTGACCTCCGCAGGGTGCTCGTCCGCTACTATGTCAAGGTGTGTTGTGTTTCCCAACACTAGGGGTGGCGCCTAGGAAGTGGGGAGAGGGGGCGAAAGGCAGGGTTCCTGGAAATCTCTACACAAAGTGGCAGGACAAGGTTTTTCCCAGCTTCCCAATGAGAGATGCAGTCAGGCTTGAGGACCTCTTCTTTCTTGAAAGACACAACAGGGCTTTGTGTTAGCCTAAGTCTGGGACAGACCTTGACTGTCTGTTTCCACCACAGCAGGGGCGCTTGTTGTGATGGCCAATTTAAATACTCAGGGCACATCAGCAGGTCCGTGTTAGAGTTACAGATGACATTACTAGCTCTGTGCAGATGGTTCAGTTTAAAACCAGAGTGTGGTTTGGACATGTAGCTCAGGTGGCAGAGTGCTTGCCTAGCATGCAGAGTCCTCAGTTCAATCCCCAGCACTGCATACAACCTCATGTTGTGGTTGGTGTACATCGGTAAGTCCCAATCTCAGGAGGAGGAGGAAGGAGGGGCAGAAGCTCAATGTTACATAGAGAGTTCCAAACCATCCTACAAAAGATCCTGTTTCAACATTCAATCCAAAGAATAGGAAGAAAAATAGGAGCGAAACGGGTGGGGGGGGGGCAGGCAGGGAAAGAGAAGAGGAAGGGAGGAAAGGGAAAGGGGGGAGGAAAAAGACAAGAAAAGAAGTGTGCAGCTGGATGCCCTGTGAAGAAAAATGTGGTTCTGGCTCAGGGTACCGAGTGGGGCCTGGGCTGAGCGGTGTTTAAGGAAAAGGGACCAGAAGGACAGGAGGGGACAGAGGAAACCCTTGTGAGGGACCCTATGCTGGGGGAAGGCTATGGACGGTGACAAGCCTAATGTCCTCCACAATTTAGTGCTGTCCTGTGGAGTGTCTCTGCAAAGGGCCAGGACTATGGATCTGTGTGAGGCCAGAGGGAAATTTGTTCAACACGGCTCAGTAGCCGGTGTTAGTTCCAACTTCTAGAGTCTGGCCCCAGGCAATCTATTTTAGGCATATTTAAGCAGAGCACAATTTTAGAAAAAAATGTCCCGGTGATAATTAACTCAATCCTCTGTGTACAGCAAAGCTTGCTACATGGTAACAGTGGAACTTTTTTCAAAGTCCATATGACCTTTTCCATAAAGATGGGTTCTATTGACTGGGAAAGAATGCTCAAGATGAGGGTCTAGGGAGGAAGACTCTGGGGGGATTCAGGTGCCCTCTGACCCTGCAGATAACACAGAAGTCCCCAGGCTATTAGCCACGTCATTCCAAGTCATGTGGGCAGATTGACTGTGTATATCTGTTCTTTTGAAGAGACCACCCAGCGTGTTTAACATTCCTGGTTTCCCTAGTGATTATCTATGAGCAAAAGGACCTCATGTCCTCTACACTGAGCTGATAGCCAAAAGGTACCCATCAGAGACCTCAGACCCCTGCAGCCAAAGCCGTCTTTGATGGAGACAACAATGTCTCCCCTTGGCCTCCAAGCCATCTTCCTAGACCCTCCTTACTGAGGCCTGATAAATCAAAACAGTGAGGTCTCCTGGCTGCCCACTGGCTATGAGATCTCACAGTCTCGCTTGCTTTCTGCAGAGCATAATATACTACATGGTCACTTCCCCCAAACTCCTCTCGTGGGTCAAGAACGAGCCCCTGCTGAAGTCCCTCCAGCCCTTCGCCAAGTGGCACCACATTGAGCGTGACCTTGCGATGTTTAACATCAACATCGACGATGACTACGTCCCGTGTCTCCAGGGCATCACACGGGCGAGTTACTGCACCGTGTTCCTGGAGTGGATTCAGTACTGCGCAGGGAAAAGACAGGAGGTAGGAGGGGACCTGGGGCTAAGCCACTGAGGACGAGCCTACACCGCAAGGGTCCTTAACCTCCTTTCTCTTACTGTATTCCAAAATAGATAATAAGAAAATAGAGGTGAAAACATTTATTTTTTTGAACAAATGTTCAGTACTTAAGCAAGTAAATGTTTAGTACTTAATTGTGGCAGCAACAGACTCCCCTCTCCGGGGTCACTTCAGAAGTGCCCAGTTAGCTTGCTGCAGCCACACACGTGAGAGCCCAGGTGACAGCTGGCTTCACATCCTTGTTCTTTCAGCTCTCCAAGGCCCTGGACCCTGTGGACAGCGATGAAGACTCACCTCTGGTGACACTTTCCTTTGCCCTGTGCATTTTTGGAAGGCGAGCTCTGGGAACAGCTGCACACAATATGGCTATGAGGTACCAGAGAGACAACTGGGATATTTTAGGCTTGTGCAGGTGGCTGGGGTTTGTGTTTGATGGGTTCTGTCAGTCATTTTCTTTATTTCAACCTGGCCTGTTTGCCGTTGAGATGCATCTTTCCTTTGGGGAATCAGGGTGGGTCTGCAGAATGTTTCTGGTCATTGCAAACTTTAGACTGTTGCATTTGGAAATATCACTATGGGTGGTTGGAACCCAGGGGTCTCGGGTCTCAGACCTTCTAGGTTGTAAGGGTTGGGCTAAGATAAAAGGTTTACCTAGTGTGCCTGAAGCCCTGGGTTCAGCCCCCAACACTGCATAAGCCATGCATGGTGACATATACCTGTAATTCCTGCAGTGTGGAGGTAGAGGCAGAGGATCAGAAGTTCAAGGTCATCCTCAGCTACATAGTGAGTTCAAGGGCAGCCTGAGATGTGTGACACCCTATATTCAAATAAAATGGTTGCAGGCCTCCTTATGGATGCTTGCCTGGTACCTAGCAAAGTTGATATTTGGGAAAGGTTCCTCCCTATCATTTTTCCCAGACCTCCTTTCACCCTCTGTCCCCTGAGCAGGATCTGTCACAGACAAGCTGTGCCTGGGCCCTGCTGTCCCTCTTTTCCAGCCAAGATGCTCTAACTGGGGACATCCACCACCACCCCCAGTCATGGGGCATCAGTGGCTATTGTGTGGCTTCACCTTTGGTACTCAGCACTAGAGAAACTGGGGGCCAGGATGCAAGCTCCTGACTTACAGGGATCAAAGTGGGCTGTCAGCTAAAATGAGAATCTTGGTGCATAAGGGAACATTTGAGTTTAAAAGACAGGGGAAATATGGGGCCAGGGGTAGATAGATTTCATGGTCAAGTATTTGCCTGGCACGTATCCAACTCTGGTTGGATTCCCAGCACTAGAGGAAAATGAAGAGGCAGGAAGGTGAGAAAGCACAAGCCCCAGAGTTGCTCAGCTACTCCAGTGTCTACCATTTCCTCCCACCTGTTTAGCTTCTGTGTTGCCCTGTCCTGTGCTGGGCTGTGGTGCCAGAAGCTGCCTGGGCATTAGCTGTGTGATGGCTCAAGTGTAGTCTGAGCTTAGGAATGTTGTAGCTTTTGGAGTGGCACCATGTTTTCTCCTGACCACGTGGATCCTTTCCCCTGGCATGGTTCCCACCATGCACCTTCAGTGTCTGGGCCACTAGGGCACACCTGCACCCCCCAGCTTCAGCCAGCAGGCCCATAGGACAACATGAATACTGACAGAGGCATTGATTGGAAATTGTCCCCAACCTGTCAGTAGCTCTGTAACTCATAATGAAGAAATAAGGTCTGGGAAGATGGTTTAGGACAAAGTGCTCACACAGCACGGGACTTGAGTTCAGATTCCCTTACCCACTTCAAAACCTGAGTATGGTGTCATGCATACCTGACATCCCAGTGCTGGGAGGCAGAGACAGGGGGATGTGGGGAGTAGAGTTTCTGGATCCCTTCACTCGCAGGAAGGTTCCTGCCCTGAAGGAACAGCAGGGCATTTTGGGTGTTCTTCACCACCTAGGAACAAGCAGCTGGGCTCCCCCAAGGGAATATTTTGATTTTAGAACACACCGGGCTCTAGCATGTCCCTGATGGCAATAGTTGAAAGCCACCATAGAAAGGCACAGATGAAACAAGGTCGGGCTGGTCAGGGACTGTGCTCAAGAACCATGTTGGGGTTTTGTTTGATTGGTTGATCGGTTTTGGTTGTGTTTGTCTGATGATTGTGATCTAAATGCCCATGAGGTGGTGCTGGTCACCTGGCCCACTGTGTTTTGTGAACTGGTGTGCCAGGAAGTGACCATGACAGCAAAGCCAATGTCTTGTCTGTGGCTGCTCCAGAGGGGAATGAGGCTCACGGGAAGAGAGTTCACTAGGGTCCTGGAGCTGGCATCTTGAGCACTGTGTATCCCCGTGACTGATGAGTTAGGCCAGAGGACACAGCGGTGAGTCATCTCATTGTCAGCCCCTCAGTAGCTGCACTGCTCTTGCAAAGCCCGGATGTCACAGTGTGAAGGGTGGCAATGGAACAAATCAGTCTGATGGGTCAGTCCTGCAGAAACTGTCCCTGAGACACAGTTGTTTCCCCAAAGCCTAAGGTCCAAGCCCAGCTAATGGCCCTTGTCCAGTACTGGAGGACCCCCAACTCCAGTGCTGGTCTCATTTCCTAGTGGGCCTGGGGGTTTTCAACATTGAGGCTCTAGCAGTTCCTTGGGTGGCTGTTCTATGAGTTGATTTTGTGCCCCAGACTCTACCCTACATCTGTCCCTACATCAGATGGGGCATCAAAATTGTCCCTAGACATGGACAGATGTCTCCTGTGGGCCCAATCCCAGGGATTGAGAGCCACCATGGAGAGAGCACAGGGGACAGCCAAGCCAGGTGTCAGCCAGGAAAGGCCTTAGTTTTTTGTTTTT
>NC_022011.1:33468309-33515424 GCF_000317375.1 Microtus ochrogaster | reverse complement strand
TTCTTCTTCTTCTTCTTCTTCTTCTTCTTCTTCTTCTTCTTCTCCTTCTCCTTCTCCTTCTCCTTCTCCTTCTCCTTCTCCTTCTCCTTCTCCTTCTCCTCCTCCTTCTCTCTCTCTCCCTCCCTCCCTCCTCCCCCCCTCTCTTGATTCCCCTGCATCCTTGGCTCTGTGATGAGACAGCCTGTCTTGCCCGCCTCCTTCGTGGGCTTCGGATGGGGCTTGGTCTCTGAGACAGACAACCCTGATTGTGCTGTGTGCTATTCTCTCACAGCAGTGACAGCCCAGATCCAGCTGGGTAGGAGTCTGTCATTTTTCAGTCCAGCCAATGTATGTGTGCATTCCTATGCCTGTTAGGTGTCCATGTGTGTGGAAGCCAGGGAACAACTTCGACTGTCCTTCTCCAGGCACCAGCCACCTTTGTTTGAGAAACAGCTACTTTCGGTGACTGGGCTCTCCCTGTGAGCTAAGCTGGCTGGTTGCCCAGCAAGCCCCAGGGATCCACTAATCTCTGCCTCCTAGTTCAGGGATCACAACAGTCTATAACTACACTGGCTTCTCAACAGATGCTCAAGAAGACAAACCCCAGCGACACTCCAAATCCAAACGCACTGCAGGCATTCGAGAGGCTTCCAAGCCCCTTGTTCCCCTTGCTCCCCTGCTTTTCTCCAGGCTGCCTGCTGGAGACCTTCTTCCTCCTTATGCCCCCCAAGGGGAGAAGCCAGTTATGAAACACCTCTCGGTAGAACCCTTCGCTGTGTGAGGTCAAGCGGGGATTCCCCGTGCTGGAGGGATTCACTCGGGCTCTGGTTCATGTGGAGGGTCACTTTAATCAAACACCTGTAAGCACGACAGTGTGTCATTTTCTCTGAAAAGAGAATCGACAACTCGGTGCAGCCTGCTGAGCCCTGAGATGGGAACCTGGGTGTCTGAGTAAGGGGGAGCAATGGCCTACGACTGAGCAAGCAGCAGGCTGAGGCTCTTGAATCTGAGGGTGTTACCTGGGGGGTCTGGGTGAACCCTCAAGTCTTTTCCTATCCTGGTCCCACATCTAAAAGAGCATTTCCTCTTACACTGAGTGTGCAGTGTGGTGTCCCCCACACCTTCCTGTGCTCATGCCACTCATGACTTAGCACCTCCTCCCCACTTTCATGGTTAGCGCCTTTCCAGCATGGGGTACCCTCAGATGTCCCCCTGGAGAGCAGATGGTGGCATCACTCAGGTAGGGAAGCCTCTGACCATGGCACCCACCGGCCTGCAGTTCTGCTCGGCTCCAGTGGCCTCTTTGCCTCCCAGGAGCTGGCTGCAGCTCCCAGCCCCTTGGGAGCGTTTGCTCTGTGAGCAGACAGCCCTTTGGGAAAGGTTACTCCCTCGATCCCTTTCCAGAAGGTTCTAGATTCCTCCATCTGAGGAGGCCCTGGCAGCTCCTGTTTTTCCTGTGCAAAGCCTCTGAGTCTTCCTAAAGGGAGTCCGGGATGGAAATCAATGGAGAAGGCACACACCACAGCAAGGTTCCGCAGCAGCATGCGGTGGCCGTGTGGCTGTGCGTCTCTGATGCACAGGTCCCATGTATGGCATTGAGACCAAAGTCTTCTCAATGTGTGTCCTATGCCTCCTGTCCCAGGCCAGCCCTGTCTAAAGTGCTGGCTGCCATCTTTGCCTCACCCCTGCATCTCGGGGACATTAGAGGTCACCATGAGAGGGCACAGTGGAGGAATAAGGGCGAGGGAGAAAAGACTTTCCTTTCTATCCCCAGAATACAGGACACATTGTTTTCCTGAGCCCACTCATTGTGTTCACTCAGAAAGGCCCAGGCAGGCTGTGGACACCCTGTTCTTCACTCAGGTGACCCTCAGAGACAGTGACACAGACAGGGATGAAAGACAGCAGGAAAACAAAGCAGGACATGTGTGGTGGTTTGAAAGAAAATGACCTCCAAAGGGAGTGGCACTTAGGAGGCGTGGCCTTGTTGGAGTAGGTGTGGTCTTGTTGTTGGAGGAAGTATCACTGTGGAGGTGGGCTTTGAGGGCCTATATATGTTCAAGCCATGCCAAGTGAAACAGAACACTTCCTGTTGCCTGCAAGATGTAAAACTCTTAGTTCCTTCTCCAGCACCATGTCTGCCTGCACGCTGCCATGTCCCACCATGATGATAGTGGACTAAATCTCTGAAACTGTAAGCCACCCCATTAAATGTTTTCCTTTATAAGAGCTGCTGTGGTCACGGTGGTTCTTCACAGCAATAGAAACCCTAACTAAGATGATATGAAAACCTTAACAACCCTGGCAGAGAGATTAGCCACCGACCTTGGCCTTCGAAGAAAGGGTGGCAGAGGGGACAGTTGTGCTCTGATAATCTAAGAATCTGTGCTTGGGTGACATTTGACTATTTTTTCCTCTCTGTATATTATGATAGAATCCAATTTCTACTATGCTTAACCCAGCCCTGAAATTTCAAGAAGAGAAGTAAGATACTGGTGAGGGGATAGGTGTGGCAGAGCCAGTGTGGCTGGGGAGGGTGAGCCTGCTACCCTTGCTTTCTGTATGTGTCTGGCCTGTTCCAGGCTGGGTCTCGGTTTCCGGCTCAGAGATTATGTCAGTGGTTCCTATGGTGATGGGAGATGGCCTTACACCAAGGCACCAGCCTTGCTGTGGGGCCAGGCATGGGGGTTCTGGGAAACATCTAGAATCATCTTCCTTTCCATGATGGGTCAGTCCAAAATATAGGAAGATAATGCGTGTGTTTGTGTGTGTGTATGTACAAGTGGTCATACATGCCCTGTTTGTTACTCAGATACCATCTATCTTACTTGAGACAGCATCTTTCATTGGTCCAGAGTTCACTGGGTAAGCTACACTGGGTGGCCTGCTAGAACCAGGGACCTTAGCAGTGGGATTGCCAGCACATACAACCATACATGGCTTTTTATGGGATGCTGGGAACTCAGGTCCTCACACTTGTGTGGACCAACTGAGCCATCTCCCTAACCCCAGGAAGGTAATCCTTAAACCGGGAGATGCAGACGCTGGTGGGATAAAGGGGTCACGAACTCTGTGTGCACCCCACAGCAACATGACTGTTTTGCAGCCTGGATTCCTTTCTGTACGGGCTGCATGCCCTCTTCAAAGGTGACTTCCGGGTCACAGCTCGAGACGAGTGGGTATTTGCCGACATGGACCTGTTGCACAAAGTTGTTGTTCCAGCCGTCCGGATGTCCCTGAAGCTGCACCAGGTAAAAAAAGCCAATTCTGAAAGAACAATAATCTGAATCTGCCCCCTTAAGTCGACTTCCCACCCACCGTGAGGTGAGCAGTCTCCTCCTCCACCCTCCCCCCAGGGAGCCCCACTCCATGGTTGTCTGTCTCCTCACCGGCCTAGAACCAGCTCAGCCAAGGAGAATGGCATAAATCCTCTTACACCACAGGCTCAAATAGAGAATTCTCCCCTGTGAGAAGAAAAGTAAGAAATGTGGGCCTGGGCGAGGCCTCCATCGGTAACGGGCTTGCTGTCCAGGCATGAGGATGAGTCTGAACCATGGAACTCAGGGAGAAAATCTAGGTGTGTTCGTTTTATTGCAATCCCAGGGCTGAGAGCAGAAAGACAAGAGGCTCTTTGGGTAGGGGGAGGCATCACTAGCCAGCAATCTAGCCAAGCTGGTGACCACTAGGATCAATGAAAGGCCTTATCTCCAAACAACAGCCAAAAGAATGTGGCTAGCGACCAAGGAGGACACCGAAGGTGGCCCTCTGCCCTCTACATATGCAGACACACACTGAACACATTGAAGGAGAAAGTCAGTAACACAGGCTCCATCTCCTTCTGATGCATATGACATGCTCAAATAATAATTAGAATGGTAAATTATTCTATGTCAACCTCAACTACAGAATGAGACCTTGTCTCAAAAAGAAAGCTACAAAAATGAAGTAATAACAATATAGTCTTTGATATGGGTGGTAGTGGTTTATCTCGGTACTGGGGAGGCAGAGGCAGGCAGATCTCTGTGAGTTCGAGGCCTGCCTGATCTACAAAGCAAGTTCTAGAACAGCTAGGACTATTACACAGAGAAACCCTTTCTCGAAAAACCAAAACCAAACCAAACCAAAACAGCAACAACAACAAACAATCCCCCCCCCCCAAAAAAAATCTTTTTTTCTGGAAAGCCTCAGAAATCATTCAACGCTAGCTTTGGAAACAGTGGGTGGTCTGAATAAACCTGGCATTGGCTAATGGCCATCTTCCCCAGGAGCATAGAGGAGGACACAGAGGCCTGAGGAATGCAGCTCTTTCCTGGGCATGCTCCAGCTGGTTAGGGACAACGAGTTGAGATGCCCTCAGTGCCCAGCTCAAGATTCAGTGATGAGGGTACGGTGGGGAGCGGGGAAATGAGGCAAGCATGTGGCCCCAGAGGCCACCGCAAGTCCCCCTCTGCCCTTGCCCAGACCAGCAGCTCTGGCCTCACTGAGCCCACCTGGGCTCTCCCCACCAGGACCAGTTCACCTGCCCGGATGAGTATGAAGATCCGGCGGTTCTCTATGAGGCCATCCAGTCCTTCGAGAAGAAGGTCGTGATCTGCCACGAGGGAGACCCAGCCTGGAGGGGTGCGGTGCTGTCCAACAAGGAGGAGCTGCTGACCCTGAGGCACGTGGTGGACGAGGGTGCCGATGAATACAAAGTCATCATGCTCCACAGGGGTTTCCTGAGCTTCAAGGTCATCAAGGTAGGTCACGTGCCCTGATCTCCAACTGGGGAGCAAGAAGACCGAGAAGGCAGTTGGCACTACTGGTCCCTAAGCAGGAGTGCTAGCCAGCAGCCGAAGGCACCAGAGAGCCTGGTGCCCTTGTGGTGCCCTCCTGGGAGAACCAGCATGTGGGGAGGATCTACCAAATTGACAACACCATTTTGTTTTGTTCTTAAGTATCTTAATGTTTTATTTATTTATTTATTTATTTATTTATTTATTTATTTATTTATTTTGGTTTTTCGAGACAAGGTTTCTCTGTGGTTTTGGAGCCTGTCCTGGAACTAGCTCTGTAGAACGGGCTGGTCTCTAACTCACAGAGATCCGCCTGACTCTGCCTCCCGAGTGCTGGGATTAAAGGCGTGCACCACCACCGCCCGGCTCCTTAATGTTTTAAGTAATTTGTGACTTAGGACATGTGGTCCATGGGCTGCAGGTTGGACATGCCTACTTTTCTTGGATTGCCTGCTCCTGGGTGGAAGAGCCCTCCTGCCCATGACCTGTCTTCGCATAGGGCTAAGAGAAAATTCTTACTTCCTTTTTCTTTTCCCTAAGTTCCCCCCATGAGAATGACATTATTTTCAGGAGTGAGACAAGGGGCCCCGGCCAAGTAGTTATACCCCCAGACTCTCCCAGAACCGCACTCACTCTCCGTGGGTTAAATCCCAACTGACTGCCGGGATCCCTGGACTTCTCTGCACTCCCACCCCTGCCTACAGGTAAACAAGGAGTGCGTGAGAGGACTCTGGGCAGGGCAGCAGCAGGAACTCATCTTCCTGCGCAACCGCAACCCAGAGCGTGGAAGCATCCAGAACAACAAGCAGGTGCTACGCAATCTCATCAACTCCTCCTGCGATCAGCCGCTGGGGTACCCCATGTATGTCTCCCCACTGACCACGTCCTACCTGGGAACCCACAAGCAGCTGCAAAGCGTCTGGGGTGGGCCTGTCACACTGGACCGTGTGAGGACGTGGTTCCAGACCAGATGGCTAAGGTAGGACTTCCCAGGGGCCTCTGCCTGGGCACCGGGGAGAAGCGTGTGGAGCTGAGCTCTGGGTGGCATGATGATAACGGTCACTGTTGTCTTAGATGAGTCACCCTGCTGTGCCCAACTGACCCTCAACAGGTCATGTGGCCAACAAGTGGCCGCAGAGAGAATCAATGGGGAATGTCATATACACGGTCATGTTCCCTACTCAGGTCCAGATCGTGTCTGTCCTCTAACTGGTTTGAAGGATAGAGGGTACTTTTTATTTTGTTTGTGTGTATGTTCATATGTATGCCAGCATGTGTGTGTGTGTGTGTGTGTGTGTGTGTGTGAGAGAGAGAGAGAGAGAGAGAGAGAGAGAGAGAGAGAGAGAGAGAGACTGTGACTGTGTACAGGTAAGTATGGAGGACAGACGACAACCTCAGGTATCATATCATTCTCATTCTTCAGGTATCACTTACCATTGTGTGTGTGTGTGTGTGTGTGTGTGTGTGTGTGTGTGTGTGTGTGTGTATCTGTGAGTTGAGGCATACCCACACATGTGGAAAGGAGAAAACATTTGTAGAATCCCTTCTTTCCATCTTGCCAGCATCTATTTTTCCAAAACAAGGTCTCGCACTGGCCACGAACCCACCAATTAGGCTAGATCGGCTGCCCCATGAGCTCCAGGGATCTGCCCACCTCCACCTCTCCAGCGCTGAGACTACACGTGCACACCACCATACCCAGCGTTTTGACATGGGCTCCACAGGCTGTCCTCAGGCTTACACTGCACAGCAAGCGCCTGACCGACTGAGCCCTCTCCCCAGCTCTCGCTGGCTGCAGAGAAAAGCAGGCCTGAACCTTCAGGCCTGCCACTCAGTGCTGCCTTCTGCCTTCTGCAGTAAGGAGTCTCTGGTTGCTGGGATATTCTGAGCATCACTTGGGCATGGTAGCGCTCCTGATGGGTTCCCATGGAAGGTTCAGCCTGATGTTTCTATTCCTGGCATGCATATCTGCTTATTAGACACTGTGCCCCTTTCTCACGTGCACTCCCGGGGTGCTGTCCACCTGGAGAGAGTGCTCTTCCACCCAGTTCATTCATGGCTAGCAGGGATAGGCAGGGTAAGTTACGAGGCACTTGCAATGGGAATCCAACCTGCAGAACCAGAGCTGTACAAAGCCAGCCAGCTACACACCATGTGGTTACATCATCTTATGCGATCACTGTCCTTAACTGATGTCACTGTGTGGCCTGGGACTATATGAGAGATGTGTCAATGAGACCCTGATGTTCCTGTCCCTCCCACAGGATGAGAAAGGACTGCAGTGTGGGCCAGAGGAGCGGTGGCAACATTGAAGATGTGGATGGACCAGCAGGACCAGCAGCAGGTGGTAGGAATGCCCCCAGTGGAGAAAGCCGGGACAGCAACTCAGAACAAGCCAGAAAAGGAGGCACCCAGCAATGGGCCTCACCCCGTGGAGAGGGTCATAGGACAGGTGAGTGTGCCCAGGGCCGTAGGTCCAACATCATGGAATGTATTTTCTAGTCTCCAGGGCCTCTTAGCTGCCATCAAGGAACTTAGGGTCAGTGGCTGTGGCGCTGGAAGAGATTTACTCGTCATACCCTCTGGCTGGCTGGGTCCAGCTCTGCTCATTCATCTGTCCATGGGTCCTTTACCTTTGGCAGTCATTTGATGTATGTCTTCCTGACCGTCTGATACTACATTCTGTCCATCTGTCCCTCTCAGTGCTGTTCCACCATTATTGCTTCTTAAAACTCTTCTGCTAAGTCCAGCCTAGCTCTGAACCTCTAAGTGAAGGAGGCATGCTGACAAAATACCTCAGCGCCTGGGCTCCCAGCCCCTGAACCTAACCCATCCTGGGCTGAGGGTCTCCCGGCCCTGACCTAGCTTGTAGTGCTCTCCTCGTCCATGCCGCGTCCTGTGTGACCACTGCACTTGCTTCCAAGGCTGTTTGTACACTGTTGCTCTTGGGGCCTCCCGTGAGGGCTGTACATGCACCGGCTCCTTTACACTCTCCATGGCTCTAGGCCCTTTGGGGTGCTCCGTCTTCCCTTCCCACGTGGAGACACAGGGCATAGAAAAGGCATTGCCCCAAGGTACCCAGTCAGTAAGCAACCAGCCTGGTATTCAGATGAGGAAGAACAGCCTCCAAGCCTCTGATCTACTCACTGTGGCCTCCCTTTAGCTGCTACCCAGTCCTATCCTGAGAGCAGCGAACCCCAGGACACCTGCACACTCCTAGCCTTCCATTTGTCCCCCTGACTACATCCCTACCGGCCACAGCCTAGTCCTGTCCTCTGGCTAGCAAGGGGCCCACTTTCCAGTGATCTTCCTTCTGGTGGGCTGACACTATGTTCCTTCTGAGGCAGCCCATTCCCTGCTGCGGGCAGGAGTGGGGACAGGAACACGGTAGATAGCCCAGACCCCTCCCTATCCTAACAAACGATGTGCCAAGGGGAGCAGGCACAGCACCTGAGCAAGACACCCAAGCAGAGCCCATGCCCAGCAGACTGGGAAAAGAGAAGAGATGTTCTCCTCCCATTCAAAGAGTTCTCTTTGTCACCCCCCGTGTCACGAGTTCATAGTCCTCACAGAGCAGCCTGAGTGACTAGCTCTGGATAGAGCCCATTATGGTGGGCAAGGCATGGCGGCTGATGCAGGCTCAGCCTGCAGACAGAATTCTGCATTTGGTCACCACAGTAGTGGACTGTGTGCAGAAGGAAGCATGGCTGGGCTATAATGACACACTTCTTCCCAGAAGGTGCCAGCGCCCAAAGATTTCAGACTCCTAAGACAGCGCCGCCACCTGGATGTCACACATGAGCTTAGGGGAGGCAGTTTCCATGCAAACCACAAGAGCTAGTTGTCATGTGATAATTAGGCATGAGGCCACTCAAGGGTAGGGCAAAATAAAGGGAGTCACTCAACAGTAGTGAGTGTGCCCCACTCCTGATTGGCAGGGCTCACTCCCGTATACCACTTCTGTGACTGAGTTCATCCCCCATGCCTGCCCCATCCCGTCTTTGCTCCTTGCCTGGTTCCCATCATTCATTCCAGTTCTGATGCTTTGCCAGAATCCCAGAGGACCAGTGTCTGTCCAGATTCCTAACCAGAAGGCCGCCCCGGGCCACCACACTGAGCAGCCACTGCTGGCTTGCTGGGTACTTCACACTTATGCCCATTGCCAGGAGCTCTGTGTGCCAACATCGCGAAGCTCCCAACAACCCACAGTCATTCAGTACCAAACAGTAAATGTCACAACAAGGAGAGGTGGCCTAGGAGTGAGCTAGTGACCTACTTACCACTGGTGGCTAGAAGCCCATCACCCGTCTGAATCCCGCACCAGAGAGATTTAGAGGGTTGCTATCTTATATCACTAAGGACTCTCACCACAACCTAGCAACCCAACTAGCAATCAAAGACAAAGAAAAAATAATGAACCAAGGAGCATAAATTTCATTATGTTCAATTCAGGTCTGAAGGTTTTCCCTAGAAATGCCCAGATTTGATAATGCGGTCGTTGGAAAAATAAGTTAATTGTAAAGTAATGAGACCGAGTAGCCCAGATGATTTCAACACAGCTTGCTTGCTGCTGGTTAATTTGTAAAATTAAAATTGAAAAAAAGGAGCAACAGAACACCGAAAGAATATCTGAGGTATAAAGAGGAGATGGCTCAGTCTGAACAATGCTTGCTGCACAAGCCCGGAAACCTGAATTCAGATCCTCAGCATCCACGTAAAAGCTGTGAGCAACAGCAGCCCATCATTCCAGTACCGTGAGCAGGCAGAGGAAAAGATCCCTGAGGCTCAGAGCTTCATTTGCAGCTCCAGGTTCAGTGCAGAAGCATGATCAAAACACACAGAATAGAGATCAATAGAGGATAATGGCTAACATCAGCCTCTGGCCTCCACACGCGTACACACAGAGACTGGCTGAAGCTTCAGTGCTGGAGCAGTCCCTTGTCTTGCATGGACTCTGGACAGCTAGCTCTCTTTTGATGTTCTGTAGACCTCTCTCCCTTTGCTCTTGGGATCAGCAGAAGGCCCTGCCTAGTGCAGGCGGAGAACAGACTTGCAGGTGGTTGGCTGCGGAGGGTTTTGGACAGAGATTAGCTTTAGAAATCACAGAAGTTTGGCCTTTTCAGATTCCAAATAAACAAGCCACTACCCTTGCTCACAATGTTGATTCCTTGGGGGTCTCCCCCTTATTTCTGACTGACTTCTTAACAGGGACCTTCAAGCCCAAGGCCATTCCCCTGTGCCCAAGACAGAGATGCTCCAGGCCACTCACTCAGTCCAGAGAGGCCAGCACCAGTTCTGGGTACCTCACGCAGTGCCTCAATCTGAGACTCCCATTTTCACAACCTATAGGTAGAGGAAACCCATGCAGGTCACCAATGAATGCCCCTTGGAAATGAGCACACCACCATCACTGTGTCCAAAGTTATGTCAGTGAGGAGCCTAGGTTGTACAGCCAGCCTCCACCAAGTTCTATTCTCTCAGAGAGGACTTGGCTTTCTTGGGCACAGACAGCAGGTACCCACACACCACAGAAATATTGGTATATGTGGCCACCTGTGGCAAAAATGCTCTGTTTTTAAGACCTAAAAATGTTTTATTTCTTAATTGCCCCATATTAATGAGCTACAGAATGAAACTCTGACATGTGCCTACTTTGGGAAGTGATCAACTCAGGGTAACTGGTATGTGCTGCCCCTCCCAAGTCTGTCATTTCAATGTTAGACTTTAGACTCTTCTGTCTATTGCTTTGAGATGCTACCCCACTGTCTTATTGTATTATTGAGCCCCAGCAAGCATTCCCCTCTCTTGGTTTGGTATTGGTTTCCTGGACAGCTAAAGACAATGGTCATATACAACATTAAAAAGATTTCATTAGTCTGGAAGAATGATGTAGAAGTTTAAATGTAATTGGCCCCATAAGCTTACAGGGAGTGGCCCTATTGGGAGGTGTGGCTTTGTTAGAGTGGCTGTGGCCTTGTTGGAGGAAGTGTGTCTCTGTGGAGGTGGGCTTTGAGGTCTCTTATGCTCAAGCTATGCTCAGTTTGCTTCCTGTTGCCTGTGGGTCAAGATGTAGCGCTCTCAGCTCCTTCTCCAGCACCATGTCTGCCTGCACACTGCCATGTCCTGACATGAAGATAATGGACTGAACCTCTGAAACTCTAAGCCACCACCAATTAAATGTTTTCCTTTACAAGAGTTGCTGTGGTCATGGTGTGTCTTCACAGCACTTACTGCTTTCACAGAGGACCAGAGTTTCATTCCTACATCAGGTAGCTTACAACTAACTGCCTATAGGTTCAGCTCCAGGGCATCTGACACTTTGGTCTCCTAGGGCACTGCACTGAAGTGCTTGTGCAAATACATAAACACACACACACACACACACACACACACACACACAGGGAAGGAGGGAGGGAGGGAGGGAGGGAAGGAGAGAGAGAGGATACACATACACAGAAAAAGAGTCCACTGAACACAATAATTAAGAGATATATTTAAAATAATGGAATAATATCTGGTGATGTACCTACATTGTTTCTGTGGTCTCCCAAAATTAAATTACACACATACAAGCATTCTGATGATTTGTATTGGAAATGTTTTCAGAAAGTTCATGTCTTGAAGCTATGACCCCAAATGCAAATGCGAAGGGACAGTCATGGGAGGTAAGCTCGGTCATGGGAAGTGGCATAGAGGAGCTAAGCCCACCATCCCAAGATGAGGCTGTAAGGAGGGACTGGCTCAAGGGGTGTTGCCCTCATTGATGGATCACAATGGAGAGAGACCACCCCCACCCCCACATTTATAAAGTACTTCTTCCAGGGTTTGACCAGGTGCTCTGCTCTCTTACAGGAAGAAGGAAGGGCAGAAGCCAGTCCGTCCTGGCACACTCGGCAATAAGCCAGAGGCCACCTACTCTGAGCTCCTCAGGTCCCATTGTAGAGAGCCACCAAGCCTTCCTTCAGACGTCCAGCTCTGTGCATGAGCTGGCCCAGAGGCCTTCAGGAAGCCGGCTTTCCTTGCACAACTCAGCTGCATCCCTGCACTCGCAACCACCTCCAGTCACCACCACGGGTCACCTGAGTGTCCGGGAGCGGGCTGAGGCACTCATTCGGTCTAGCCTGGGCTCTTCAACCAGCTCTACTCTCAGCTTCCTCTTTGGCAAAAGGAGTTTCTCCAGTGCGCTTGTCATCTCTGGACTCTCTGCTGCAGAGGGAGGCAACACCAGCGACACCCAGTCATCCAGCAGTGTCAACATCGTGATGGGTCCTTCCGCGAGGGCCGCAAGCCATGCTGCTCGGGTAAGGACTGCCCCAGGGTGGGAGACAGGCAGGGGGCATCAGAGGGCCTGGGGATCCCATCCACCTGCCAAATACTTTTGCCTTCTTCCAGGGTTGGTTGATTTATAGCAAACAATGAGTATTCCCAGCCTTTGGGTCACAAGTCCCACAGGTACCCCAACATAATTATTTCCATAATTCAGAAGCCCAGGCATGAGGAGAAGCCTCCCCTCGCCCTTTCTATGGAAGCAGGATTCCTTCCTTCCCATCTGAGCCACTCTGGCCTGAGGGAGAAGAAAGGGCAGGAGTAGGCACTGGAGTTAAACTGCCTTGGACTCCCAGTCTTAAAGATGACCAACCGCTTCCAAGTGGGTCCATCCCAGAAACAGAGTTTAAAAAGAGTCTATCGAATAAAATGCCACTTGCTCAGAATTCATGTTACTAACAGAGAAGACTAGCTGGGATTCATTCATGAGAAAGAGAAAGATTGGCAGCCACTCAGGAAATCTCCTATGTCCTCTGTTAGGAAAGAAAAATAAAAAAACAAAACAAAACAAAACAAAACAAAACAAAAAACCAATGGGTTAAGGCAAAACTTGGGCAGATTTGTGTCTCCAGGCCGAAGAGAACATACTGGAATATAACTTGAGGGTAAAACCATCACCTAATCTCTTTCTGTTTTCTCCTTCAATAAAAGGGCACAACTGTCATTCCTTTCCCATCCCATCTCTCTAAACTTACTCTATGGGCATACTTCGAGGGTTCTGGCAAATTTTCCTTTTCTGTCTCTGGCAAGGATGGTAGGTCTTTAGGACTCTGAGCATCTTGTGTAACTGCTTGGTTGAGCCTGCAGTGGCAGCATCAAGCACAAGGGAGGGCTAGGTGGGTGGAGAAAGTCAACCAGGGCTTGCACAGTGGCAGGCAAACATGGGGCGACTCCCGTGGGCTCCCTTTGGATTGGCACATCCAGCTCTTCTGAACAAAGTCCCACATGCAGAGGCCATGTAGACGTGCAGCTTGGTAGCACATCCTAACCTCAGAGGCTGCCTGACCGTCCTGTGCATTTTAAGAGCCTGCCTTTGAAGCCTGCAGCTACGCGGGCCTCAGTTCCTGGGATGTCGGGGATAGGTGGGGTGACTCGGGTCATGCAGGCAGTGGGCATAGGCTGAACTGTCTCTGCTTCTCTCCTTTCTGAAGCACTTCTCTGAGCCATGTGAACCCACTGACACCCCAGAGCAAGGGCAGCTTCCAGATCCACGGCTGGCAGAGGCTGTGGCAGAGAACCTGGGGATGCTTTGCCGGAGAGCGAGCCAGGAGGACATGGGCCTGGATGACACAGCTTCCCAGCAGAGTGCCTCGGATGAGCAATAGTGGACACATTTTTGGTCAGAGAGATGGGGACGCTCTCTGCTCCAGAATCACATGGTTCTTCCTGAGGGAAAAGAAGAGCCATTCTAGAAAACAATAACTTTATCTCAGGTTCTTGGAAACACTCACCTAGTGGGAGTCGGGAAAAGACATTGCGCCTCTTCCCTCAAGCACTGCACAAGAGTTGGACATTTCTCACAAAAGCCATGGTATATCTTAAAACAACTAGAATGAGTAGGGCCCAGGACTGGCTCCTCCTGCTCTGGTAATAGAACAGCTGCATGCTACATTACTGGCATTTTACACATCATTGCCACCATGAGAGAGCAGAGTCACAGCCCCTGAGGCCATCAGCAGGCCAGGGGCATCCAGGTTCGGCCCAACTGCAAAGAGCCTCCTCCTTTATGACCCTCGCACAGTTGGAAGTGCAAACCATTCTCCACAACCTGATGGTGCACTGGTCCAGGATGGGAGTTTCAGGGTGATATGCTCCTCCCTCAAGTTCTGGGCCACCCAGGACCCCTGCGTGCTTCCCAGGAATGCATGCTAGTCTTCCAAGCTAAGCAAGCTCTACTGTATGTGAGCACATTTGCACACACCTCTGTTTTAGGGATTAAAATGTTTACAGTTCTGGCTGTCTACTGTCCTCCCTAAACACATCCTCTCTACTCTGAGAAAGACCTTTGTGGGGAGGGAAGCAAATCCCATCTCGGGTACCCCTACAGGACAGAGCAGAGGCACAGCCTCCTGTTGAGAAGAGGGGGCACCACGCATCCGCTTCACTTTGCCTGGACTTCTGGAAGGGCAGTGGGAAAAAGAAGGACTTGGTTTATGCAAAGTAAAGTCTCCAAAGAATCTAAGATTGGAAAACGGGAGCTGCAAAGGATGGATACAGCAATCCTTCACCACTGGGAAGTAGGCAGTAATGGTTTGTGTGTTCACACGTGTGAGCGTGTATGTATGCATGTGTGCGTGTGCGCTGTCCTGGAGCTTGCAGGTCAGCCGAGGTGGCCGGGGAGCCCCAGCCACTCTGGTGTGTCCTCTGTAGCGCTGGGCACAAGTGTGTACTGCCACAGCCACTCCTTCCTCACATGGGTGCTGGGACCAAACTCAGGCTCTGTGCTTTCCGGGTAAGCACTCTACTGAGCTATCTCTCCAGCATCTCTTTCTGTTTTTTAAGAATTAGCAATGGCGGAACAATACATCCTGTCCCAAGGCAGGAGGCAGATGGCAGAGGCTGCCGTCTGACCTCAATATAGGCACTGAGGCATGGCGACATCCATGCTGACACCAACGAGCGTGAGAACATACATAGGCACAAAAAAGAATTAACAATTAAGGGCAGTAGGTGGGGTGTAGTTGGTTGGTTTTACTCTTTGAGGGACCCACTGCCCAGATCCCAGATAAATCTACGGAAGCTTATTCTTTTGCCTCTGGGCTTTTATCTTTCTATTTCTGTATACATTTTCGTTTCTTCTGTTCTGGCTGTGTGGCCCCTGATGCCCTCCCTCCTTTTCCTTCTCTTGCTCTTTGATCTTCCCAGATTTCTCCTCCCATTTATTATTCTCTTTGCCTGCTAGTCCGGCCTATCCTTTCTCCTGCCTGGCTACTGGCCGTTCAGTTCTTTATCAGACTGATCAGGTGTTTTAGACAGGCAAAGTAACACAGCTTCATAGAGTTAAACAAATGCAAGGTAAAAGAATGCAACACATCTTTGTATCATTAAACAAATGTTCCCTGGCATAAACAAATGTAACACATCCTCAACTAATATTCCACATAAGTGGGGTCTATCAACAGAGACAGGGCACCCCTTAGAATCTCTAGAAACAATATTTCTGGGTTCCTTGCAACTGTGTATCTGAGAAGCTGGTGTGACCTGCTGCAGTTCTCAGGTTGACTAAAACAAACTCAGCTGGCCTCTCCTGAACCCCCGAGGCTGCTTGCTAACCTTCAGGAATAAGCAGCTAGCTCTGAGCTGGGTGTGCGGCCCTACTTGAAGTTGGCGAGAAACATGTGCCTAGCAGCAACCACCTGGGAGAGCAGCTGGCTGCTGCTTGGCATCCACAGGCTCATGAACTGCGTCCTGGGCAGTCTCCTGCCCACTGAGGAATACAGGCTCTGGGTGTACAAGCTGAGGGGTAGATATGCACACCAATCCCGCCAAGGAAAGACTCCTCGAAGCTGTTCAGTAATACTAAGAATATGCTCCTAGCTTTTTGTTTATTGTATAACTGGGAGGGGGCAGGGAGATGAGATCTCACAAAGCCCAGGCAGACCTCAGACTTGCTAGGTAGCCGAGGATGACCTTGAACTTCTGATTCTGCTGCCTCCGCCTCCTGACACAGGTGTGCACCACCGTGCCTGGTTATGTGGTGCTGGAGATGTAGCCCACGGCCTCCTGCATGCCAGGCAAGCCTCTGTCCACTGAGTTACATCTCTGGGCTTTATTATACTGAATATCGATTTTCTTATCACATAATATATCTTGAATTCCCTTCCCTTTACTCTTCCCAGGTTCTCTCCACTGTGCCTCTCATTCAGATCCATTCTCTGTCTATCATTAGGAAACAAATAGGTTTCTAAGGGATAATAAAATAAAATAGAAGATAAAAACTAACACATCGGAACTGTACAAAACAGAAGAGCCCAAGAGAAGGCACAAGTATCAGAGACCCATTTGTTCACACAATCAGGAATCCCATAAAAACACTGAATTGTAAGCCATAATATATACGCAGAGGACAGATGCAGACCCATGCAGGCCCTGCAATGCTGTCTCGGCCTCTGTGCGTCCATAGGAATCTGCTCATGCTGGTTTAGAGGGCCTTGTTTTTGCTGGTGTCCTCCATGTCCTCTGCCTCTAACACTTTCTGCTGCTTCTTCTGCAGGGCTCCCTGGGCCCTGAGGGGAGGGATTTGTACATATCTAGCTTAAAGTATAAATTTTTCATGTAGACATGTTTGTTGCCCAGTCCTCCCAGCAGGCAATTCTGCATCCCTGAGCCTCCCTCATTCTGGTGGTGGTATAAGAGACAGGCCTGTATGGCACTGCCTGCCAGGGGGCTCACATGTTCTGCTGGCATCTGTCTCAATGAATTTGACACAGGACAAAAGCAATGTTCTTCTAAAGACAATACAGTGCAGCACTTGGCTTTGTGGCTATCGTTGCTAACTAGGTACCGACTCTAAACCTTGCTGTGTGTTGCAGAGTTCATGTCTGGCACATACTTGTCTAAATTCAGTGGCTGCTCCGGTGTCCCTGCCTCTGCTGTGTGTTGCACAGCCTGCTTACGCAGCCCCCCCACCACTCGACGTCATTCGGTTTCAAACCCAGGTTACAGCAACTCCAAACTGGATGGGAGGAGGGCAGGGTCACCTCACTGTTCCCAGAACCTTCCATGAATTTGCAGTTTTCCTGGAAGCCTCTCTGCCCATCAGGAGAGCCTGGAAGATTCTCTATTACCTATTTAAAGGTCATGCTGGCTCCACACCCGAGCTTACCTTCATTCAGAGACAAGAAAGGATTTTCAAACCAATGGGTGTGACGACCAGGCTGGTGGTGTGACCTGCTAAGTGAGAGACAGTCAAGGCATCAACAGTCTTTCTCCAGTTGGATCTCTGTCATCCTGTCGGAGCCTGGCTGAATGCATGTGGGCAACAGGCACCCTGTGGTACCATGTCATTCTGGCTGAAATGCATGTGGGCAACATGCACCCTGTGGTACCATGCCATTCTGGCTGAAATGCATGTGCATGTCAATGGGCTTTTCAACATGAACTCCTCAAGTCAGGCTCCACATCCATTAGAGACCCCATTGCCCCGGCATCAACATTTCTTAGAGTTCCAGGATGTGCATCTGAAATCTGTGTGCTTGCTCCCTGACCCTCATCTGCCAGAGTAATAGTCACTGAAGGATGTGTCGGTGTGAGGGGGAGGTGACAGAGAGGCTGGATGGAGACACAGAAGGGAGCACAGACAAAGCAGACGCTCTGATGCCACTGAGACTTGGGTCCAAGCCTTTCTACCCTACCACAGCTGTGATATTTTAAAACTGATTTTTGAGACAATGTTTCTGTAAGTAGCCTAGGTTGACCTGGAACTATCCTCCTGCACTTCCTGGGTGCTTCAGTTACAGGTGTGCACCACTAGAGGGGCCAAGTGAGGGGCCAACACGAGGTTCCCTTGGGCTGGCAGGAGAGAAGCATGCTGTATGCAACCTCTGACACCACCGCCACCATTTTTCCTGCTTCCTTCATGCTAGGTTCAAAGGGCTGAGTAGGGCTCCCTGACAGGAGCAGGCTGTGCGGCTGCTTTTGGCTAGGTACACTCAGGTGGCCAGGAGCCTGAAGCTATGGTCCAAACCTATGCTGTTTCCCGCCTGCCCTAGTACCCATTCTGGCATCACAGCCAGCCTGCCCACGGCTGTGAGCTCTATCCTTGGCCTCCTTGAAAAGCCTAATGGGGCACAGATGGTGGAGGGAGGTAGGCCTTTCTGAGGCTCAGTTCCTGGTCTAGAAGGCATTCCTGCCGTGGTCCCTCCAGGACCTGCTTTCAAAGAGCAAGCTGAGCTTTGAAAACTACCCTGGAAGATCGACATGAGATCCTCCCCAGCCACAGGCTTTGGAGCAGCTGCTTATTGTGCTCTCCACTGGGTCCTAGTAGTGGCTCACAGGCCCCCATTTAGACAGGCCCATAGATGCCCACATCCCAGTAAGGGACCGATGGTACTCATCAGTGGGTGCTGTCAGTGATGCTGTTGTTAAAAAATATCTAAATGGCCTAAAAGTCCCAGTGCCACCAGCCACGGGGAGGGTAGCCTCTGGCCTTTATGGACCCAGCAGCTTACAGAGTTGATTCTCTTAGCACTTCAGAGCCCAGTGTGGGCTGAACCCCTGCCTGCGGCCCCCTCCTCACAAAGGAGCCCCTGCAGCCAGTAGGGACTGCAACTCAAATCAGCTTCCCAAGCCCTTTTCTGCTGACAGCCATGTCCCTTCTTTCTCAGCAGGGCACTTGGGCTCAGAGTGGCCGAAAACTGTGCCCAGGCTAACTGAGCACAGACAGGAGATTTTACTCATGCCTAGCCCATGGAGCATGAGCTAACACCAGCACTCAGAAAACCAGCCCTCCCACACAAGGACTCCTGTGTCTCAACCACCAGATTTATTTTTATTTTTATTAGGCAGTAAACAAAGGAATAAACAGAGATGAAGAGGGGAACTAATAGGTTTTTCTTTGGAAATTATTGAAGAGAATTAAGTTGCTGTCGCTGCTTCAGCTGCACGAGCCTGGAGCTGCACCTGGAGAGGTATTTAATACCTACAGCACGTAAGCCAGTGAAGAAGGGAACTCCTCTCCCCAGCCCCACACACATCCATAAACCCTGGTGGGAGAAAATTCCACTAATCCTTGACACATTCATTTAGAATTTACTCAAATCACATGCACAGCCGCAACAGGAAATAGACAGAACCCCTGAGCACACGTCAGACAGCGGACTGTGTCTGTGCATGGCCCAGCAGGCGCCAGGCTAATCTGATCTCAGGAGCAGGTTATGGAAAGCAGCTGTCCAGCCCTCTTGGACAGAGGGTACAAGGCCCATCGACAGGGAGGTAGCAAACCTGGGCAGGGAATGACCAGCAGGCAGACCTGGACCTGGTCCCCTGCCACTTCAGGTCCTGCTGCTCTGCACGCAGGTCACGATATCCGGCAAGAGGCTGTTTCTGTTCTCCTTAGTGACCTGCGGGAAGAGGCAAGAGAGCACGCGTAAAGAGCATGTCCCTCCTGTCCTTCGGACCAACGTTTTCCTGAAAGCAGGGGATGGTGGCAGAGGCCAGCTCTTCGGGATCATCAAGTCCCATGTGGAGGTACAGGATGGTGACTGAGGGAGTGGGACCGAGCCGCTGCAGCCTGACTGGAGAGAAGCAAGGAGATGCCTGGGCTGGACCTGAGCCCCAGAGAACACCACACAGCAGCAGCGGCCCACAGCTCCAGTTACTCACAAGGACAGCAACATCTACCTGGTTCGTCACAGACAAGGTCTCCATTCATGGCCACCTCCTTCCCACCTTCCTGCCCATCACTCTTCTCGGCAGTTTATAAATGGAGTTGTGGAGCCTCTGACCTGCTAGGACCGACTTCTTTCACTCAGCACGATACAGCACTGCACTCATGCAGGCCTCAGAACATGGCCGCACTGTATCCCTTTGTGTCGCTAAGTAACCCACACTAGATGGCTGGAGCACAGGTTCCCTGCCTGGTCAGCTGCTGGTGGTCTTCTGGGTCCTCTCTTTCTGTAAAGCACTGTAAATAATGCTGCTATGGGCATTCGTTCAAGCTTTGCATCACGTGTCTTCAAGTCTTCCATGTGTATGCCTAGGAGTGGACCTGCTGGCACCGGGACTGCCTAGGAGTGGACTTGCCGACACCGTGACTGCCTAGGAGTGGACTTGCTGGCATCATGACTAACACACACCTGGAGAAGCCAGAAGTTTTTCAGGGACAGCTCAGCTCCTTCCCACCAACAGGGTAGGAAGGCGCGGGTTTCCCAAGTCCTTTCACCTCTCTCTAACTGTGCCATGGAAGGCATCCTAGTGGGTGTGGTGTGGTGCCTCGTGGTCACGATGGTGGGGTGCCCGTCTCCTCTATGTCTGCCTTGGCTTCCTCATGCTCCTTGGGGAAACAGCCATTCAAACTTGTGCCCATCTTTTACAGGTTTACTTTACTTTCTTAATGAGACAATTCTGAAGTCAAGGCCCAGACTTGAGTAACTAATTTTCCTATAAGCATACACCTTTCACCTGAGGTTGGGGCTGGAACTCTACCACTGAGTCCGTGACCTGCCAGGCTCTGGCCTGTGTGGCATGGCTCCTCTCTGGACAGACCTTTCCAAGCAACCCCTCAAATCCCGCCCTGACTATGCCACTGGCAGAAGGCAGAAGAGGAAGGCAGCAGGGGCAAGGACGGGATCCCAGGGCAGGGGTTCCCAAGGGCTGGCTTACTCACACTGAACACCTTCACGTCATGCCTGTTCCTGATCTCCTCCACGAGGGCCAGGGGCTTCCCTTTGGGAACTGGGATGGTGCCAAGGACAACAGTGCCTGGTGTGGACAGCGTCTGGCGGACCGCCTGAATGAAAGGTTGGCTGAACAGCTCCATCTTCCCAATCTCATCAATGACACACACGCTGTGCCCAGGGCTGCGGCTGGGACCGGCCTGCAGACAGAAGGTACTGTCACTGTGACAGCAGAGCCTTGTGATCTCGATCCAGGAGGTCCCACCCTGACTACCCACCAGCACCCACAGCAAGGCAGCTGGGCTGTGCCTTACACACCAGGGGACTGTCTCTACACGCACAAGACACAGGTATGTCTGCAATGCTCATAGGAAAGGCTCCCTGGGGCTGCACCTCCCTGCCCCTGAGTTTCTCTCAATATGTGTTTTCTTCTAGAAGGCTCAGTGGTAACCAGGCTTCTTATTTACACACCTAGAAAACAAAGATTGTGAACAGGGAAAGACAGAGTGTCGTGGGTGTTAGGGGAACAGGACAGCTGTGCTGGGGACCTCGCTAGTCCTGGGCTGTACTCCTGACGCCAATGGGAAGGAGGTGGCCACTGCAGGCAGGTGCCTATGTATCCCAATCCAGTCTAAAGTCTACGAAAAGTCACAAAATGAGATGGGAAGGAGTCTGGCTCAAAGCAGAAGTGGTCAGAACAATGACAACTAACCTGATGATCAAGCAATGAGCTACCTCAGAGACTAAACTTCTAAGAAGAATTCTGTGGGCACGGGAGGGGGTGAGACGGTAATGGAGGGTAAAACTTATCAAAATGCATTGTGTACATGCATGAAATTTTATTACTAAATAAAAATAACTTAAATAGAACTAAAATGCAAGTTATTCAGAAATAAGCACTGTTGCTCTGGTGCACTCCTACTGCTATATAAATGGATATAATCACATCTGTATTTTACATGCAGAACTGGCAGGTGATATAAACATGTAGGTATACAACACACACAAAACAGATGAATGCATGAACAAATGGATAAAATCAATGTTGTTAAAAAGAGAATCTCAGATTCCCCTTGGAATTCAAGTCCCTTTCGTCCCTGAAAATGCAGCGGCCTCCCAATGTCCATGGATCATATCCCACCATGTTTCCCAGCCACACCTCCCCAGGACTGGTCATGTGGCCACTAAGGGTACAGCAGAAGAGGCACCAGGCCCTTCTCAGGTCGGCTAACAAAACCTGGCCACCTCTGCCTTGGCCTCCCTCTTGCTGAGGGCATGTGATGCCCTGTTGGGAGGGGCAACTGCTGAGCACATGAGGTCATGCACTACTGCCAGCTGTGAAGAGGGGATGGGGAGGAGCAGCAGCAGTGGCCCATGCTGGGACAGCCCACAGGTAGCAGGTCCAGGCTGTGAGGAGAGGCAGGAGCGTGGTCTCCTGGTCATGAAGGAGGCGCACTCTTTCTGCTTCCCATCCCCAGCACACCCACAGGAGCAATTGTGTGCCCTTCACCAGGGACACCAGCCTGAGGGTCTGCACAGGGGATTGCTTTCACCATGGAACTCTGCAACTTACTGGGGTTACAGAGCTGAGAAGGGAAAGCTGGGGCTGACACTGCCTCCACCGGCAGGAAGAGTGCCTGTGGGGTCAGATGCTACCTGCTCCAAGGTTTTTCTTCAAAACTGAGTACCAAATTGGGAGAAAGAAAATGCCTGCCAGCAGTCCGGGATTTTAAAAAGCAGCCGATTACACAGGAAGGTCTCTTTCTGGAGCTGAGTCACGACAATTGACCCAGCCCTTACCAAGGCATAGACGGCACACAGCCACCCCAGAGACAGCGGATAGCAGAGCCACCCCAGAGACAGCGGATGGCAGCAGCCACCTTTCTAGAAGCCAACATGTGAGAGACGGACAGAACTGTTTGGAACACTGACTGACAACTTTGAAAGCCATCAAATCAGACAAGGAGAGGTACTGGGAAAGGACACGTGTACACTGTGTGTGCTTGCCTAAGTACAGTAAACACATGTGGTAGGTGGTACAGGCACATGCACAAGTGGCTGCAAGCTCATGCTGCTGCTCCAGGGCCCTGTAGCTTTCCAGAGCATGCCCACAGAAGCAAATGGACGCCTGGGCCAGCAAGTGCAGTGCTTGCTGCTCCCTGTAGACCCTGGACCTTCTCACACCCTCATTCTGTCCAGGCTGCGGAAATTGCAAAAGTAAGGTTTTTTTTAATAAAAATGGAAGTGATTCACATGTCATAGAGAGAGGGGTTGAAGGTCAGGGCACTGAGAACAGGCAACATACAGCTTGCTTCTCCAAACAGTTCAACAGGGTATTCAGAAGAGCTTAAAAAAGAAACACCACTCTGCCCCAACTGCTGTTTTCACAGATAGATTCAAGCCAACCCAGAAGGAAAGAACAAACAGGTCAAGGGAAGCTTGCCCTGTGGACCTAGCCCAGATTCTGAGCTCCCGAGTTATGGCCCACAGCACCAGGCTGAATTTGAATAAGACAGCACCAGGCTGCTCTCAATTCTAGGACCTCCCCATGCAACTCAGCTGGAATGCCTCTTGGCCACACAGCAGTCACTGTGCCTGGCATCTAGGTGGCCCCCATGTCCCCAAAAGACAACATGTGAGGGCCACTTCCAAGAGCTGCGTATCACCCTTGCCTTGTGTATCTCACCTGTCCTGCACCTGGGTTTGGCCAGCATTCTAGCTGATTTGAAATTCTCAGCCACAACAGGAAAACCTCCTAAGAGTAAAGATGCTGCCTGAGTCCCAGAACCAGTTGGCTCACCAACAACGCTGGGACGCTCACCAACCACGCTCACCAACAGTGCAGGAAGGCTCACTGACCACGCTCATCAACAGTGCAGGAACACTCACCGACCACGCTCACCAACAACGCTCACCAACAGTGCAGGAATGCTCACCAACCAGACTCACCAACAGTGCTGGGACGCTCATTGACCATGCTCACCAACAACGCTGGGATGCTCACTGACCACACTCACCAACAGTGCAGGAAGGCTCACTGACCACGCTCATCAACAGTGCAGGAACGCTCACCGACCACGCTCACCAACAGTGCTGGGACGCTCACTGACCATGCTCACCAACAACGCTGGGATGCTCACTGACCACACTCACCAACAGTGCAGGAAGGCTCACTGACCACGCTCATCAACAGTGCAGGAACGCTCACCGACCACGCTCACCAACAGTGCTGGGACGCTCACTGACCACACTCACCAACCATGCTCAACCCTTCTCACCCAGCCTCCGCCTGCAGACCCTCCCCAGGTGACAGGATGTGCTAGGACTCCTCTTGGGTAGATAAACCCATGTCTGCATAGGCCAGGTAGAGCAGCAACCACAGACCACAGTGATTACTCAATCCAAGTCCAGTTTGGTGACCTGAGTTTACAGTCACAATGATTACAGAAACATGGGTGACTATAAAAATATGAGCAGTTTCTATTTTCTTTTTCCATTAAAAACAAGAGACAAATTGTTGACTTGGTCAGCAAGCACACAGGAGCTCTTACATAAGCCCGAAGCCAGACACCAAGCATGGCTTGGCTGAGCAAAAATCAATTCTTTATATGAATCCAATGCCCACAGCTGGGCTCTGCACTCAGAATGTCATCAGCCACTTCTCACTGCTGCCTGAGCATGGGAGGGAGGCATGGACCCCAGGGGAAATAAACAAGAAGATATATCATTCTCCGCCTGCCCCCAGTTGCTAGTGACAGAGCAGCCACCACAGCCCAGAGCAGACATGTGGGGGATTCCTAGAGGGACTGAGGGAAGGAGGGAAGAGGAGGTGAGGGGAGCTCAGTGGGATCCTAGGAGCAGCAGCTACAGGTCAGCACAGACCACAGGACCCCCAGGCCTCTGAAGACGGAGGCTGCCCTTGGTGGGCGGTGAATTCCTCAGCAGCTCCAGGCTCCTCCTATCTGGTGCACAACAGTGCACAGCACATGCCGTAAGCTCTGTGCAGCACAGAGCAGAGGGACAGGGAGCAGCAGTACAGAGTATCCACGGAACCCACACTGCAGCTAGCTCTGTGCAGTACAGAGCGGGGGATATAGATCTGCATTAGAGCCTCCCTAAGCTGAAGTACTTTATACATGCTTTGGGGCACGTGACAGCTCAGAGTGATAGCAGAATAAGGCGTCTATCTTCAGCAAGGCTCGATGCTGGAAGACTTTTGAAACTGTAAAACACAACCCGATTACAGAAAAGAAGCCACTGTGTTCAAGTGGCCAGCACATCCCACAGAGCACAGAGGCCAATGGGCTTTTGAGACAGAAAATGTGGACTCACGTTTCTTAGGACGGGTAGTGCCAACTGCTCAAAAGATGCTAGGTCCACCACATACTGCCCCACTCGGCATTCGGGCTTTCCAGGTGGAGGCTGTGACCTGAAAGGAAAGACATTGATGTGGGCTATCCACTGACCTCTGGGGATGGGCTGTTCCGCTGAGCCACGCCGCACACACCCTTACCAATCAATCACCCACACCAGGGTGGGAGTGTGTAAGTTTGGGCCCACTGGGGTTTCTCTCCTGAAATCGGGGCCTTGATGATGTCAACACTACTTCTGCCAATGTTAGTCTTAGAGTGTAACAGTGAAATCCCCGCAACTCCCATGGGCCCACATGCCACTGCACAAGAGCTGAGCCTGTCTGTCTGAGCCTGATGGTGCAGGCCTGCCATCATCCCAACCAATCAGGAGGCTGAGGCAGGAGGACAAAACACTTAAGGACTTCTTGAGCCAGAGTTGAGTGCAGTGTCAGCTGGACAACTTAAGACTTTCTCAAAATAAAAAGTAAACAGAGAGTGTTGAGCGTGGTAACACACACCTTTAACCCCAGCACTGGGAGGCAAAGGCAGGACCCCTGTGAGCTCCAGGCCAGCTGGGGCTGGATAGCAAGACCTTGTATCAAAACAATACAAAATTAAGATCAATATTAAACAGACGGCTGAGGAGGCAGCTTAGCAATAGAGGCTTGCCTAAGATGGGAAAAGCCCTGCATGCGATCTTAAGTGCCTCCAAAGAATAAGTTAAAAAGTAAATACTAGTACTAGACAGAGCTAAGAATCACAGGAGAAATGTGTATGATTTGTGGCCTGAGTTTTAGATCACAGAAGACTTTTAAAATCCTTTTTCACAGGATGGTATGTTTTCTTTTTCTGGAGGTCCAAGATAGGCGGGGTGACCTGGCTATCCCCAAGTCCAGTTAGACTCTCAGCCCAATGATGGGCAAATAAATGTATATGGGCCCCACAGATGGCTTTTAGGGGAGTCGGCGATAGGGAAATCATAAGAAAGTAGCTCCCAGGCTGGCGAGACGGCTCAGCATGCAAGAACACTTGCTGCAAGTTCAAATCCTCAGCACCAGTGAAAACCACTGGACATGTCCATGCATGCTTGTAGGCCCAGTCCTGCAGGGGGAGAGGCAGGAGACTGCTGGGTCTTGCTAGCCCGCATGCAAGCTCCAGGTTCAGCGATAGGCCCTGTCTTGAGTGGCAGAGCAGGACACCAGTGTGCTCCCCTGGCCTCTGCACAGACGCATGCTCCACACACATGCACGTTCACACAGAGAAGAACTGCCCCCAAGGTGTGCACAGTATAGGCTAGAGACAAAAGACACGAAGAAACAAAACACCAGTACCCAACTCTGGACAAAGGCCCCCGAGCGCCGGACACGGTGACCACATCAAATCCTATTCTCCTCCCACCCTGCCTGACTTCCTGTGTGTAAAATCCATCAACAGGCACGCCTGAGGACTGCAGGACCTCACTGGCTTTCTGGATCAAGGTTGTCTTGCCAACCCCTGGAAGAGACAAAAAAGGAGATGGGTCAGGATGCTTTACCTCACCTGCAGGGCCACCACTGGGAATGGAGCGGGCTGCAAATGGGTTTCACAACTATTAACTGTACTGCCATGCTGATTGCTCCAGGTGTGGGCATTTTCATTCCCAGTAGAGACCAGGGGTGACAGAGCGGCATGAAGTCACATCTAACACAGTCCCGAATGCATGTGGAGCCCAGCTTCCTTTCCTCCTAGATCAGTGGTTCTCAAATTGTGGGTTATGACCCCCTTTAGGGGGTTGAACAACCCTTTCGCAGACGTCACTCAAGACCATCAGAAAACAGACATTTACAACACAATTCATTACAGTAGCAACGTTAGTTATGAAGTAGCAATGAAGTAATTTTCATGGCTGGGGGTCACCAGAACATGAGGAACAGTATTAAAGGGCCGCAGCATTGGGAAGGTTGAGAACCACTGTCCGAGATTTATGCTTGTGTAAATCTAAAGTGTTCCCCCACCTGCTCGTGTGTTTGATCAGGTTGATGATTTGTGTAGGGGGAGGAAGGGGTCTTGCTGTCAAACTTTTAGGGCAGGAAGCCAGGATGATCAAGCTGGGTCAGTAACGGAGGGCCCGAAGGTTGCAGACCTCTGGATTTCCAGCCCAAACTCTCTGCTTCTTGGTTAGCACCATATGAAACAGCAGCCCCAGCAGCTTCCGCTGCCATGAACCAGGCTGCTCTGACCACTGTGGCCTTGGTTGTCATGTTGGACTGTGTCCCCCAAAACGTGAGCCTCAAAATATCTTTCTTCCTTGAAGCAGCTTATCTCCCGTGTTCGGTCACAGCAATAAAAAGTGACACACACACACACACCCCGCATCACCTAGGGCCCGACCTGCCATGGGTAAAGGCACTGGGAACCAAAAGCTCAGCCTCGAGAGCTGCAGGCCTACATTAGTGTAATTAGTGCTTCTTCTAAAACCCACACACAGCTCAGAGGAGGTCACGTGTGAACAGGGACTTGGAAATCCAAACCCTTGGGTTTGCTAGTGGTCAGATAGCAAATAATCAGATAGTAAAGTGAGTCCAAAAGCAAGGGGACTCCAGAGATCGCAGGGGTGAGTCCTGCAGTGCAAGGGGCGGAGCACTAACAACTTGGGAGACAAGGCTGGGGGTGTGGTGCTTACTAATCCAGGATGCCCAGCACACCCCTGGCTCTGCTAGTACTCAGGGGGGGGGGGCTTGGGGAGGGGAACATCATATGGTCCTGTGTTCACTCAATCTCCGGTGAACACCACAGCAGGATGCTGGGGACCCAATGCATCCAGATTTCAAACGCATGGCGTGCTGGCAAGGCTGGCGCGTCTCCTAACAACGTCCTCTGCTCCTCTCCAAGGCCTCTGAAGGCTCAAAGGCTTCCAAAGTCTACAAAGTCCACCCTGGCCTCCGTGGCTCAAGACCCTGGTGACAGCCGGACGCTGGGGACCTGGGAACCGCGCCCCGCGCTCTTCCCGACCTTCCCTCCAGCCGGGCTGCAATGCACCAAGCCAGACCACAACCGCAGCCAAGACCAGAGAAACGAACTGTCCAGGCCGCGCCCCCTCCCCGCCAAGTCTGGCAGGCCCTGGGTCACCTGGAGGCCCGGTGAGGAACACGTGCCGCGCCATGTGTTTTGGGGGTCGAGGTGCAGTAAGGTCGGGGTCAGAATGGGCGGTCAGGCTCCGCCCCTTACGCGAAAGGTCACGCCCCTGCCGTCCCGGAAACTACAGTCCCGTAGCTGCGCATGCGCTTCCAACTTGCGTGTCCCTCCCCCCACTTACACACACACATTGCGCACGCGCATATTTTCCTGCCGTGGAGCTCTATCGTGGTGGCTGTCTGCAAGGTATGGAGACAGGTCCCTAAGGTGCCCGGTGCTCCTGTGTAACAAACTCACGTGCGTGGGAATGTCAGGTACCTTGCCATTGCTGCTTCGGGTATCCTGAGTTCCGTCCCTGAGACCCTCACCCCAGGCTCCAAGTCAGCCCCTGTGTAACAATTGGGGCCATAGGAAGCCTCCTTGAACGACTGGGCCTTGCTGGGATTCGGTTTTCGCATTGCTGTAGAGCAGTCAGCTGGGGTAAAGTTAACCTTGCTTTATCCCGGCCTTTAGCTCAGTATTTGAGTATCTGAGACAAGGTAGTGGGGGTCTAGTTTAAAGGTTTGATTTAGCTTTTTATTGCAACCTGGAAATAGGATGAGTATCCAGTGAGCTGACGTGACCGACAGAAAGGGGCCACCAGAGAAAGCAGAAACAAGAGCAAATAAAAGGGACTTCTCTTTCCAGAGTTCTCTCCGTCCTTGGTTGAAACTCACTGACGGGACTCCCCTGCTTTGGGGGAAATTAGCCCAAAGCTCGTGTTTCAAAGTTCAGTTTGACCCCAAGCAATGGCCTCCCCTAGACTGTTTGACGTGAGTAACTGGCATTCATCCTAAACACTAGAGCCTGTTTGCAGGAAGCTTTTAAACTCACCTAGGTTGCTGCCTGCTGATGCAAGCAGACTTTCCACCCTATCCATATACAGTAACCCCCGCCCTGCTTCATACCTCCCCACCCCTGGCACAACCCGCAGCTGCCTACAGGCTTTCTCCCCCAAGAAATTGAGGGATTGTCACCTCACTTAGCTACAAGACTCATTTCCACCAGCAACTGAAGTGGCAGTGGCCTTGGGCCAGGTACCTATAGGTCTTTTCAGTCTAGCATGGGTGTGCTTGGACTCGTGATCAGTCACGCTCCATCCTGGTGGAGAAAGCAATTTCCAGGAGTCTGCTCCTTAATGAGTTCGTGTGTGTAAAACACACACACACACACACACACCAATCCTTTGTGCTCCCTTCAGCAGGTGATATATGCCAATCTAACAGCTTAGTTTCCTGCTGTTTAAAAAGACATCACCTAAAAAGATTGGCGTGCTACACCTGCCACCATCAGCCCCGCACCGTTTATAATCCGGCATTACTATAACAGTATATTACTTATTATCCCACTGAGTAACCTGCCTTCCGCATCTCGCACCTGCATGCAAACTGGAATCAGCCAACAGCTGATGTAAGCAAAGTAAACCCATAGGAGAATCTAACTCAGAAAGAAAACATGTATACAATTCTAAGTGCCTCTTGTATCCAAAATATGCATTTTAAGTATTAATCCTTTAACATTTTCCATCACTGACAAGCAGAATAGAATTGGAGGGCCCACTGGGAGCTGGTTGTCTCCTTTTCTTGCCTGAGTTCAGTAGCTCAAAGACATAGAATCGGATATAAAAAGGCAGTATCTCAGGAAACAAAGAAAATTTCTACATAGCTGCGCTCGCTCTTGAGTGCTGCCCCTCTCATTCTCATTCTCTCTGTTAAGACGGGATCTTTCTGTAGCCCAGGCTAGCCTCAAACTTGAGCTTCCGCCTCAGCTTCCTGAACGTTAGGATTACAGACATTCACTGCCAAATCCAGCTACATGGAGGTTCTTTACCCATAATATACATACATACATACATATATATGGATGACAGAGTGTATGTTCACTATATGATAACTGATTGTATGAACACTTCACACAGCCCTACATTTTCCATTGACAATGACATAGTTTAAATGCTTTAGATTTAGTAAATTAGCACCAAAGCAAAGGGTCACAACAGGGGAGTACCATGCTGACTCCAAACTTGGTTATCTTCTTTTCATGTGTGTGTGTGTGTGTGTGTGTGTGTGTGTGTGTGAGAGAGAGAGAGAGAGAGAGAGAGAGAGAGAGAGAGAGAGAGAGAGAATGAGACTAATGTAATTGTGTGTGTAGAAGCCACAGGACAACCACTGGTGCCCCTCGGAAACCATATACCTGTTTCTGAGCCGGTCTTTCACTGGCCTGGAGCTGGCCAAGGAGACTCAGCTGGCCGTCCTCCCTTCTTCCTTCCCTTCTCTCCCCTCTTCCTTCTCTTCTACCTCCACGCCTCCCTGCACTTTCTTCCTTCCTCCTTTATTTCCCCCGGATGTGAGAGTCAGGCTCTGTCGTCCCCAGAATCATCCGCATGGTATAGCACAAGAAGGAGGCATCAAGCTTGTCCCCGTGGGAACCGCTGGTGACTCCTGCCACTCCCAGGTGAGGTTATCCTGTCAGTCAGGGTGGAGCTGCCAGACAAAGTGTTGAAGAGTCTGCTGCTGCTGGCCTGGGACAGGGGACCTCCAGAGGTCATTCATTTTCCTTCATTGCCTCCTCTGTCTTCCCAGTGAGGTAAAATGCCGTGGCTCCTCCCCTGGGTCCATTGTCATGGTCCCTTTAAAGCTGTGTCTGTCTGAGACCCTGTGGAACGGGGCAGACTTGTGTGTGCGTTTGGATAAGTACTCGGAGGCCGGAGGCCACCCTGAGCTGCCGTTCTCAGGTGCTGGCCATATTGTTTTTTGAGACCAAGTCTCTCACTGGCTTAGAACTTGCCAAGTAGGCTAGACAGGCTGCCAGTGAACTCTAGGGATCTGTCTGTGTCCACCTTCCAGGGGTTGCCAGTGAACTCTAGAGATCTGTCTGTGTCCACCTCCCTGGTGCTGGCATTACGAGTCCTGCCACCACCCTTTCTAAAAACATCCTGGAGACTGAATTCTGGTTCTTACAAGGCAAGCACCTCACCAGCTGAGCTGTCTCCCCAGCCTACTTGGGGCACTTGAGAGTCTGCTCTGTGTCATGGCTGAACAGCTGCTTGTGGGCCAATGAAACTGGAGACTCTGGGCTCTTGATTTCTGTCCCCCCCACCCCCTTGTGTGAAACAGATCTGATTTCAGAGGGTAGATGGAACCTGTCCCTCCCAAAAGCCCCTGCCTCCCAGTCCCTCACTTTGTTTCCTCAAGAGGCTCCACTGTAAGGGAAAAGCAGAGTAAGGAGTTGTTGCATAAAGAGGGGGCTCGGGCCCAGTGCTCACGGCCTCACCAAACCTGCATTTGAAGATCTGGAGCAGAGAGCTGTTGGGCTGTCTGACTCTGTAGCCCAGCAAGACAGTGAACAGACCTCCACCTGTGTGCAGGAGAGCTAGGCTAGTCTTGGATTTCCTGGGCTCAGGCCCTCATCCAGTCAGCCTGGCCTCGGGTCACAGGAGATTAGAATCTCAGGATCACGGAATCCATTTGCAATCAAAACCCAAAAAACAAAAAACAAACAACAGCAGACTTAAAGGAATAGTCCCGTACATTTCCCATCACCGTGTGATTATAGCTCCATTAAAATAAAATGAAATGAAAAGCACCTGCGTGGAAATAATTGGGACACGGTAATCTGAAATGTTGGCAGTGACAGGGTAAATGATGGAAGTCATTTAAATTTCAGCATTTTATATTTAGTGTTTTCCAAATGACGAATAGTATTTCTGAAAACACACAAACTGGCGCACACCAAACATGCCAGGCTGTGGGATTCAGGCCCAGCGAGGGTAGAGACTCTCCTGAAAGCTGGCCTGTTGGGACACATACCTTGATTGGGCTTCATTGCAATGCGTGAGGGGAGTTGCTTTGCTGGGTGGGACTCTTGGGGTCCATTACAGCCTGGCTTAGCAACGCCCCTCAAAGTGGTCCTGGTGGAGCTGTGTGGCCCAGTTGCATGCACCCTGTACAAAGCTCTTAGCACTGAGCCAGGAAACAAATGAAAGGCTGCTCGGCTGTCTGTGAGGCCCCGGGGCTGTGAGGGTCCTCTGTGATGAGCACCCCTGCATGTGCAGACCCCGTGTGGGCCTGTCACCCTTAGGAACGCCTCTTAGCTCTGGGACTTAGGGTAAGGAGCAGGGATGGCTCTCCTAACTAAGGGGACCCACAGCTATTGATACCAACTATGTGGGCAGAGCCAGGTCTCCTACCACAGTCCCCAGGAAGGAAGTACTTGGTGACTCTCATACAAACACTGACTTGGATAGGAACCACTGCTGCCCAGCTTGGGTACTGTTGGGGCTGAGGAGCCAGGGTACTTGCTCCTCCTACACCAGAATGAAGCCAGACACACCAGCTGCTGTGGGAATGCCGTGAACAAAGGCAGAGAAGAGAGGCTGGGAGTCCACATGGCAACTGGCTAAGGACGATCAGGAGCTTGTGCCTCAAGGTGCCTGAGTTGCTGAAAATGATTAAGATAAACAATGAAGAATTTCAGCGTAAGTGTTCCCTGTGAAATGCTTGGGGTGTAGTCTCTCTCCAGTGGCGTGTTCTCGCGCCACCATTCCTCGTCCTCTTCCCTATATTGACAAAGCATCCGCTCACCTCCCTTCTAGCTGGGACCAGGCAAGGCTGAGGCAAGAGATGGACTTGACTCATGACAAAATTCAAGAATTACTGTTAGTACGGGGCAGGCATTGGTCCAACCTGGCATACCTGACAGAGATGCTTTCTTCAGTCCGGCACTCTGTGTGCCCCATACATGGCTATGACTCATCTGGATGAGACCTCCCGGCTTGTCCAAATAAGGCTTCAGTGCTCCCCCCCTCCCGTGTCATCGGGATCAGCACTGTTGGCTGGATTCTCCCAGCCACCCTTCCTCTCTGCTGCAATTGTCCCATGTCCTCACTCAGATTCAAGGCTTCTACTTGATTTTGACATCCCAGGATCACACAATCCCAGGGAATCTAGGATGGTTCTGTGGCAACAGCCCTCACTATCACTTTCAGCCTTCATGTCCCCTGACTACACCCTCTGTGGCCAACCACCAAGTTCAAAAGCTCCACTTAGCAAGCCTATGTTCGTTCGTGAAGCTGGCTCAGGGCAGGGAAGATGGCTCGGTTCACAAACACTTGCCTTGCAAGCTAGAGGATCTGAATTTGGTCCCTAGAATTTAAGAAAAAGCTGGGTGTGTTGGTACATGCAATCCCAGAGCAGGGGGAGGGGTGGAGTGATGCAGATCCCTGGGACTTAGTGGCCAGTTAGCCGAGACAAATAAATTCTGAATAAAACCAAGAGTCTCTGTATCAAAAGGTGAACATCCGCCTGGCGCTGACCTCTGGCCTCCGAGTGTACACAAACACACACACAAACACACAAACGAAAGAGGGTCGCTTTGGTCCTCACTTGTGAAGCATCATGTCTGTGGTTCAACAGCACAGTGTGATGAGACACGGTGCCAAGAGCCCCACACTATTAACCATGGCAGCTACATCTGCCTGGACTCCTGGCCTGCTAATATCCCTCTGCCTGGCTGGCTAGGGAACAGCATGCGCCTGGGATAGTATCCAGGGGCCCGGGATCACTCCTCAGATAGACCAGAGCCAGTTAATAAGACAACAAAGCAATACCACAACCTGGCTGGTTAGGAACATGGCTGGTCTAGGATGCACTCTGGGCGTCAGGGGTGTCTGTCAAACAAAATCAGCTACCAAACCACACAAACACAAACTATAATCTGGAGCAGGGAGAAGGGACACAGGCTGGCTTTGGCGTGACTCTGTCTCAGGTCACATTTCAGAGATCTGCATTTACGCCCCCACACCCCAGAGCTCATTTTGAATGAGACAAACACATTCAGATTCCCATTTCCACACTGTAAGGCTGATTGGTTTCCCTGGCGACAGAGTTTGAGTTGTCCCAGAGACCCCTGGACAGTATCTGCTTTCTACAGAGGTTTACGGGGCTATCGGTTACTTTCAAACCCCCATGAACTTGAGGCCTGGAGTCTTTTCTCAAAGACAGACTACTAATCTCCCCTGTGGCCTCCAGCTGTAATTAACAACAATTTATAATTGCTGCTTCTCTTGCTTTGTTTAAAGCATATTTTGCTGAAATGTGGACTTTGAATTTGAGCATTCTGCTTGCCTACTGGGTCTTGCAAATTAGCAGAGTTTAATTATACAAAGAGGCTGTTTTAAGTTGGGGAGAAAAATCAACCCGCCTCTCCTCTTATCTCCTTTGTGAGAAGCCGTGTCCTCCATCTTTCCTGACATCCGTTTCCTTTGAAGCTCTAGGAGCTGCTTTCAAGGCACCGTGAGCTGGGGAGCGAGGGAGAACTTTTAAACAAATAGGTTATTCCTGTAAAACCTACTTCTTGGTTGCTCTTTACAGTTTCCAATTTGAACCAGATGCTATGTTCTACTGGAGCAAAATGGGCCGTTCTCGGTTGTCATTCATGTTTAATTCAGTCACACAGCCGCAAAACTGTACGTACTGAATTTTTAAAATGCATGTGTGTGTGTTTATATGTGTGCCTATGGATGTGCACATGTGTGAGATGGTCTATGTGTGTGCACATGGTTGTGGAGTCCCCAGGACAACCTTGAACATTATCCACCCCCTCTTGAGACACTGTTCCTCCATGGCCTGGAGGTCTCCAATGAGGCTAAGGTGTCTGGCCAGGGTGTCCCAGGGTTCCACCGTTCCTGGTTGCACCGTGTCTGGCATTGTGGGGGGGCGCTGGGAACAGAATTTAGGTCTTCATGGTTGTATAGCAAGCTTTTTGTCAACCGAGTCATCTCCCCAGCTCTACGGACACACGAATTTTAAAGTAAAGCAACTATGTTCTACCAATTCTAACAGATACCTGTGGCGAACTTCTCGACCGGCGAGAAAGAACAACCACCACACAAGGATTCTTCTCAGATCACGCTTTAATTGGAGTACCCTTGGTTGAAGGAGCATGAAGCGAGAGGGGGCAGGGAACAGGGGGCAGGGAACGAGGGGCAGGGAACGAGGGGGCAGGAAGCGAGAGGGTCCCGAGAGCACTAAGGCAGCTGCTTATATAGGGAATTGGCACATGGGTCGCCCTGTGATTGGTTGCCACCATCAACTGACACCAGGCTGCATCGGGATAGGCCCAAGGACCCTTATCCACCGCGCATGCGGGAAGCGGGGGACGCACAGCTCTCAAAGGCATAGCCAAATAAGGAGTTGTTTATTTCCAACAAGACAGGATGTCGGTGCCATCTTGTAATGGCGATCCTGTCCGGCTCGCTACAGATACCCTACCAGAGAACTTCCCTGTGCCCTTCCCAGAATCCCCTTCTATTCTCCAACTGGCCAATCCCTGACCCAGTTTCTACTGAGACAGGCTGATTTCACCTCTTCTAGAACAGCATGGAGCTTCTGTCTACATGCATTGGGCTGAATTCACCTGCAGGGATTTCTGTGTCCATCTATGTGATTATTTACACGAGTTGCACCCTCAGAGGAGACCCACACAAGCCCAGCTACAAAACCGGAGAAAGCAAGAAGGAGGAACAGGCTGACATGGCACAGGGTTCAGAAATGAAAGACTCCAAGTTTGCATCAAGGGCTTTTCGTTCATTCCAGTCTAGCCCTTTTTGGAGCTGAGTGATAATATTCTAGTCTGTGTATAAAGGTCAGAGCTGTCTTATGCACTGATGGGTATTGGGGTTTTTTTTTTCCAGTATAGAGTAGAGAAAGGGGGAAGAGAAGGAGAGAAGGGGGACGGAGGGAGAAGGAGAGGGAGAGATAGCGCCCTAAACTTCTTTCCGTTGCTCTTAGGTAAATACTTACAGAATGTCTGCTCCATTCATTGACTCCTTAAGACACTCAGAACCACTGTGTTTACAAAATTTTCCACTTTCGCTGGTAGAGACTGAATGTCTTTACTTGCTATTGTTGGGTGGTTTTTCTGTTGTCAGTGTTAGCTGTTAAGTGATTATCTTATTGTGTTTGGAATGCTCATTTCCTGTTGAGTAATGAGGTTGAACATTTCCACGGGCTAATTAGCCATTTGTATATTTTCTTTTGGAAAACATCTATTCATTATTCCCCCCCCTTTTATTGATTGTTTTCAGTTGCTGAGTTATAATAGTTTTTTGTATATTCTGGATTCAAATCCACAGTCAGATTGGGAACAAATGTTGGCCCTGGCATGAGTTTAGCCAATGTGAGACTCGGAGCAGAGAGGACCTGCTGGAAACTTGTGGAAATCTTTATAAATTAAACGTTCACAGACCTAAGACTACCCAGCAGGCGTTGCTGGGATTTGAATGTGAGACATCCCCCACGGTCATCAATGTTTGAACACTTAGTTACCAGCTGGTGGCGCTGTTTACTGAAGGTTTTAGGATCTTTAGGAGGTGGAACCTCACGATAAGTTGGATTCTGGCTGTGGGCCTTGAGGTTTTGTAGTCTGGCCCTACTTCCTGTTCACTCTCTGCTTTCTGGCTGTGGAAGCAGGGTGCCTACCGGGCCTCCTGCTTTGCTGTTGTGCCCCTTCCTGCTGCCATATCTCCCCTGATGTGAGGCCGGTATCCCCTTGAACTGTAAGCCACAATAAACATTTTCTCTCTTGAGTAGCTACTTGTCAGGTATTTTCACAGCTCTAGCTGCTGCAGAGAAGTCTATGGCTCCTGTCTCCACCATGTAAGTGATACCTTCTGTCAGTCTGTCCATGCAAGTGTAGCCTGCCAAATCTAAGACAGAGAAAGCTAGCTCCATGGTCAGAGCAAGCAGCCATGTAGGGAGCTTAGCGTTTATAGGGATGGGCTGGAGGGGGGGGGGAGAGCAGAGAGAAAGGATTTGACCACTGGGAAACTAATGTGCCAAAATTATAGAGTAAAAATAACATCAAAAGCGGGGAAAATAATATTAAAGGTACAAGCACTATTCAGTCTCCACCCTAGGAGCCACCAAGCAACACAGAGCTACCTCGTGTGTGTGTGTGTGTGTGTGTGTGTGTGTGTGTGTGTGTGTAGGCCAGAGGACAACCTTGACTTCCATTGCTCAGGTGTCATCCACCTTACCCCAGGAGCAGTATCTCAGATGTCATTTCTCCTCCTGTGCTGTGGGGGCACTGTTCTGTGCTCACTTTTGCAGGTGTTCAGGAGTTCTAGGTCCCTGCTGTAGCCTGAAAGGGATGATGTCAGTGCTTCTGGGTGACAGGGAAGCTGAGCCCTTAGAAGACCTTCCTGCCTACGTGCTTCTCAAATAGGTACACGTGTCTTCAAAGGACTGGAAGATGGGGATGCAAGGACAGGGGTCACTCCTGCATCAGAGAGGCTATGATGTGTTCAGGAGACTAGACCATCACCAGATGGGGCTATTAGCATTTCCTCTTGGGGGCATGGAACACTGCTTCCAGGAGCTCAGGAACCTTCATGAGATCCTCTCAAGGTTCCACCCCTCCCTGATGTTACCTACGAGGTGGGTAGCTGACTGGGGATGAGGGGACTCTGGCAGAGTAGCTTCCTGCAACTTACTCAGGGGACTTCCCAGTGGTGAGGTTGTCTGTGAGTCACCCCAATAAACACAGTGAATCACCAAGCCAGGCTTAGATGGAATCCCTTTAGTCTACCAAAGTCTTCTCTTTCTGGGTGATTTGACATTCTCTTCTGTCTCCCCAGGCAAAGCTCCGAGATACTCCATCACTGTGACACCTGCTGACCCACGCTGTCTACCTACCTTGGTCCTGGGAGTCATGGGACCTCATTACACTTCCTGTGAAGAGAGAAGTCACTGTCTGTCTGTCTGGGACTTGAAGGCTTGATCTCCAAATCCTCTCTGTCTAATTCTATATATTTCAGGGGCTTTTGTTTTTGTCACCCAACGCTTGGCGACACGACTCCAGTTTGCCTGTGTTTTATGAGGTGATGCGTGGGGTGTTCAGGGTAAAACTCCCAAGCCTTGACCCCCAGCATCCCAACAAGCACAGTAAATTCCCGGTTGAATTTCAAGCTTAAGAAATCACTTAAAGAATTTATGCTGCCCATTCGTTCCGTTCTGTCTGGATGCTCTGCTCCCACCCCGTGTCCTTCTCACATTTCCCGACTCTTGTCACAGACTTTGCTGATTGCTCATCTTCTCCCCCTGGCTCCTGTGTGACCTTGGCAAGCCTGGGTACCTCCACGCAGTTCACATTTCCCCACCTCTGAAATGAAGGTATACTTTGTCGTGCTGGGATTCCTGAGGGTACAGTCGTCTCTTTAAACTGCTGAGCAAGATCCAAGCTCCCCTGGAGTGTCAAATGACCAGTGCTCAGCTTGTCTCTTGGTGGGGGTCCCTGTCACCTCTCTGGTCCCTTCTAATAGACACGAAGCCTGAGGATACATCTCCCTGGCCTTGGCTTTCCCTCCACCTCAGAAACAGCATGCGAATGTCAAAACAGCTCTTGAGCAGACGGTTGGCTTGCATGCAGAACCTCTGCCTGCTCACTCTGCTGGCCACTTCCTGCTTGCATAGGTTCTCCTGACACCTTACTTCTTGGGGATCCTGTGGTGGTTTGAAAGAAAATGGCTCCGAAAGGGAGTGGCACTATTAGGCTTTGTTGGAGGAAGTGTGTCACTGTGAGGGCGGGCTTCCAGGTCTCTTTTGCTCAAGTTTTTCTCAGTGTGATTGTCGGTTAACTTCCTGTTGCCTGCAAGATGTAGGACTTTCAGCTACTCCAGCAGCATGTCTGACTGCACACTGCCATGCTCCCTGCCATGATGATAATGGACTGAACCCCTGAAACCATAAGCCACCACCCTCAGTTGAACCTTTTGCTTATAAGAGTTGCTGTGGTCATGGTGTCTCTTCACAGTAATAAAAACCCTATCAAAGACAGACCCCTTCTTCCTTTACCTCACATGGGGAATGGGAGTACCTCACACTATGCAGGAGTTTGATGGTGACCCTTGCTCTCCTTCCCTTCTCTTCACCTCTCCCCCCCCCCTTCCCCTCTCTTGCCTGACTATCGGGAGACCAAAGTCTCTCAGGTCCCACCGGAGAAGAGGAAGGAAAGCCATGCACTTCTCCAATACTAGCCCTGCCCAGGGCATGGATCTTCTATCCCCTTTTCAAGAGTCTCTTTCTCCTCCCATTGGATGCTCTTTACAGGCTGGTGATACGACTCAGCAGTAGAGTTCTTACCCAGCATGCACAAGGCCCTGGGTTCCTTCTTCAGTGCCAAAACAGCAACAAAGCAAGTCATGTCACAACCTCCTGGGGCTGCAGAAAGATGCTCACACAGTAGAGTCCGTGCCTTGAAGTGTGAGGACCTGGGTTTGATTTGCAGAACCTGTGTCAATAGCTAAGCTCGGTAGTATATACACTTGTAACTCCAGTGTTGGAAAGGTAAAGTAGGGAGTTCCTGGGGCTCACTGGACTGTCAGCCGAGCCTGGTCAGCAAATTCCAGCCAGGGAGAGACCTGCCTTAAAAAACAAGGTGGACGGCACCTGAGGAATCCTGCTGGAGGTTATCCCCCAGCCTCCGCATGCATTCACACAAGGCTTCTTCATCACCATTTCTTAAGGTTTTCATTTATATTTCATGTGGGGGGGTATATAATATGAGTCATTTCACCAGCTGATCACTATGTCTTCCAATGAATCCATTTGTTTGTGTAAAGTGGGGCCAACCTGGAAAGACAGAAGAAATCTGGCTTTTTTGATGCCTTCACAGGCTCTAGCCAGGAGCCCTGGCCCAAGGTGTTCAGAATCACCTTACTTCAAAGTAAGTACAAGGCATTTGCACAGCAGCCTCGGCAAGCCTGACAGGACGGCCCTGCCATGCAGCCCAGCATTGGTGAATACGGAAATGAGCATGTTTCCTCCTCGTCACGGCCCAATGCTTCTGAGGCCTCAGGGAACCCCCAGACTGCTTCCTGAGGCTTTGATGTACCCCACAACAAATACACCCTGGTTCAAAGTTAAGCAGTCCTGTTTAACTGGAGCAAAAGCCTCTTCCAGGGGAACTAACAGGAACCACATCACAGTGTCAGCAGAGACATGGAGTCCTGCGACAGGCACACCGGCTAATGATTCCGGCCCCACCGTGAGCTTGCAGATGTGTCTATAAAGGAGGAACCCTGTTTGTAAGATGCTATAGGTCTGGACTTTTTCTTTGGCTCTTATTAAATAAGAACTCAGAAACTGCATGGCATGGAAGTATCCAGGCCCTGCTTCCGAGGCCCCTCCTAACTCCACAGAGTCAAATTGTTTCCCGGCTCCCTTTGACTTCCTGAATGACAGGCTCCATCCTGGTCTCTCTCAGTGGGTTAGCAGAGCCCTGTAACCATGGCCAACAGTGTGGCACGGGGCCATTGCTGCTTGCTGGCATTTACCTTCTCCACAGAGAGCAGAGCCATGTGTCAGGTAAGAGCTTTCAGCCCTAGCCCTGGTTGCTCTAACTGTGTATGGCCTGGGACAGTCACTGCTGTTCAATCTCATGCGTGGACTGCAATGGAACCCATGGAGGGGCTGGGGAAATGGCTCCAGGAGGCACCTGCCAGAGGTAGGACCCAAGTGAAGTGGGATTCTCCTGAGAAACAGGACGAGTCAAGTTAGGTTTAATACTAAGGAACCAACACCTGCTGGCCGTGCCCAGCCAGTTCCACCATCGGCTTCCCCTGCCTGCTGCAGCTGAGGAAAGGTGCTGGATTAGCCACTTTCCTCGCTGCTGTGAGAAGATGCCCAGCAAGAAGCAGTGTAAGGAAGAAAAGGATGCTTTGGGCTCCACATTCAAGGATATAGCCCATCCCAGCGGGAAAGTCATGGCAGCAGCGCGCGAGGCAGCTGGTCACATGGCGTCTGCAGCCACGGAGCACAGAGAGTTGGGCGTTGGTGCTCAGAGCCTTCTCTCCTTTGTACTGCATCCAGGACCCTGGTCCACGGTGTGGCAACCCCACAGTCAGGGGCGGTCTAGAAACGTCCACGCAATCATACCCTGACAGCGGCTTCTCTCCTGAGTGATCCCGGAGCCTGTCAAATTGACAGTATTAGCCGTCACTGACGGTTTGTTTAAGAAGCATTCAGTTCATTTGGGCATCCACACCGAGCTCAGCATCCCGCATCCTGACTTGCTGGCTTCTGCAGCCCTCCTCGCCACTCTCAGTCTCAAGGTTTCCTGCTGTCCCGAGTTCCTCCTCTGGAAGCATGAGGAGGCCAGCCCTGCCCCTCGGCTCAGAAGACTCTGTCCCCTCGGGGGAGAGCCAATACTTCACTTTCTACCGTCTTGCTTAGTCCTGGAACTTCCCTGCCCTGTGGACTCTGAGTGTGTGTATAAGCTGCATCTCATTAACCTTCATAGCTGTGTGCACACGTCGTCCGCGTGGCTTTCTGAAATGCGGAGCTTTTAGTTCCTTCTTTCTACAGTGTCAACGTCTGAATGCACGCAAATGGATAGCTGAGCCCAGCACCCAGCGTCTGTCCGCTGCAAAGTGCCCAGCAGTTCTCGACCTCACCTGAAGGTGGTGCTGTGGCATGATTTCCACATGCCCTGGATGTATATGACCACACACCTTATCGAGAAGCAGAGAAAGAGGGTCACTCCAGCCCCTGCATCCTTACCCTCTATGACTGGGCAAGGAAGAGAAAGCCCGTGGCCCTGTTTGCCTTCTCCATGGGAAGGAGTCATTAAGAGTCTTCATAATTTTTCACTAACTGTATACTCATTGACAGCTACAAGAATTATTTGGTAATATTGATAATTAAAGAAGGGTGTACATTAGCCCAAGTGTGATGGCACACACCTGTAATTGCTGGAGACGGAAGCAGGAGGATCACAAGCTAGAGACTAGCCTGGGCTACATGGTGAGCTTTAGTCCAGGTTGGACTAAATAGGAAGACTCTGTCTGTACACACCAAAATAAAATAGGAATGACAGACACATATACATTTAGACAGATGCACATGCACACACACACACACACACACACACACATACAAACACACACATACAAACACACACGGCCTACTTTTGAGATGTTTTGATCAAAAACCAAAAGAATGCAGTAAGAACCTTAGGAACCCACAGATTCCTGCTTCATTGGGCTTCTGCTGCTACAACCAAATGCCCAAGATAATTTAAGAAGAAAGGATAATTTTGGCTCACGGCCTTGCAGGTCCTGTCGAGGTCAGCTGGCCTTTCTGCTTTGGGAATAAATGTCATGCAATGCCGAAGGTCCACAGGTGGGAGACTTGTCTACCTGAGACCTTGGGTGGGAGCTCAGGTGAACAGGCATGTAGGAGGCTGGGAGGACAAGAAGCTTCTTCAGAAGTTGCCATTTTCTGGCTCTAAGCACCTGTCAACAATGACATGCCAATCTGCCTCAGCAGCCTGGAGAAGGAGCAGTGAGTATCAGCTGCAGTTGCCAAGGACATTGCCAGGAGAGTTAGAGTCCACGTGAGAGACTAGCTGGGCTGGAGGAAGGTGGAAGGACAGATAGACACCATGCGGTCATACAGGCAGCACACACAGCGCTGTGACCCCATGTCCCCTGTGTCTTGTCAGCCCATTCATTTAAAGCCACTAGATCATGCACACAGAGGTCCTGCTTAGAGACCATCAGAACCCCTGGGGAGAGGGATTGATGGCTCCCCAGTGGGAAACCCTCCTATCCACCAATTCATTAAACAAGAGCTGACAGACTGTGTCCCCTGAGGCTCTCTTCAGAGTGACAGTTGCTCATGATGTTGTCATGAGATCTTTTTATATGGTTTACAGCCGTGGTTTCCCAGGAACACTAGGGTTGTATCATGGTTCATCTTCATCATCACTTCATGATTTGAAATCTCCTGGGAGACACACCTCTTTGATGGTGCTTTCCAGAAGTGACTGACTAGAGGGGATTGCTGCCCACAAAGTGGGTGGCCCAGCTATACCACGGTCCCAGGAAAAGGCAGTGCTAATCCACCTTCCCTTCTTCCTAAGAAAGTGTGCCTGGTACTGCTGCCACCACCATCCTTCAGTGACATCAAATGCCAGCCTCTTTCACCTCTTCTGGGCATACACCAAGCCTTCAGTGCCAGATTGGGGCTGCACCCACTTTCATGGAGTGAGCATCTCAAAGTTCTCTGTTAAAGTTCTCAGCATGCAGATAGCCACTGTTAGACTACCCAGCCCCTCCGGAAGTATCCTAATACATATTGCATATATTGGCTCTGCCCCTCTGGAGATCCCTGCTAATGCAGGGGACAGGGGCTGGGTTAGAAAGAGAGAAAGCTTCGCAATGTGGGGAGGGGGCTCTGGCCTATGCTGTGAGCCGACACCTTACCTGAGCTCTGAGCGGTAAGGGTCTTAGCAGACTGTTCTGTCTCTAAGCCAAGCATCCCTGTAATTTTGTTTGTTCATTTGTTTGTGAAAATCTCCCTCACACCAGTCCCGCTCAGCTCAGACAGACTCTCAGAAGAACTGGGGTCACATATGCTCTGGTGCCCAGCCATCAGGATATAGGGATGCCAAGGACTCGTGGATGACAGCCACCAGGGATGGACCAGCCCGGCTGGAAAGGGATCAGCATGAGGTGAGAGCTGAGGGCAGGGACTAGCAGATCTGCATCCCACATAGAGGAAGTGACCCTGGAAACAGCCATGTGGCAAATCTTCGTCTGGCAAGGACAGCTACTAATTTCCTCTCCAGTATGACCGTGGGTAACGGTCAAGTGGTGACCAGGAAAGAGAGCAGCAGCAACTTCATTTTAGTGAACTTTCCGGAAAGCCAAGGCACCTGCCTAGCCCATGGCCTCTAACCCTTCTTTCTCCACCCAGGGGATTTTGAAGTGAGGTTACCAAGTAGAAGAAAATGCAATCAACAGCAACTTTTGAGATTCTCAAGGGAGCCCCAAGCCTAAACCCATGGCCGAGTGTGTTCTGGGAACACAGAGATGGTAGCAGCTGCTCCACACACTTATCCTCAGTGCTGGGTGAGTGTACATATCTGTACCATGTGAGGGCAGTACTCAAGGAGGCCAAAAGAGGGCGACAAATTCAGTGAAGCTGGAGTTACAGACAATTGTGAGCACGTTGCAGGTGCTGCGGACACGGGGAACTGCAGGTGTTGCCAATTTCCATAGCTCTACCCCCTCCACTCTTTCTGAATTGCCTGGATAGATTGGGGAAATACCCAGGCTTCTTTCCCATCCCCTAAGAGGCTAGTTGATTGACATATGGTGATCTCTGGGCAATGAGAGCTCCAAAGCCCCCAATGGAGATGGACCCCGAGCTGGAGTTTGGAAGCCGTCGAGGACCTGCAGGAGCAGCTGACCCAGGTGTTGGGACGCCTGCTGACCCCACTCACTACAGCTGCGGCGTCCAGACAGCGTGTGATCGCCTTCGCCAATGTCGCCACGAATGATTTCCTGCATTATTAGCAAACATCCTCAAATCCCTCCCAACAGAACAAAAGCAGAAAATTAGAAAATTACAAGCCTTTAGCATTGTTCAGTAATTTCTATTGTAGCTGGGGTACAATTGTTCAATTTTTTTGTGTGAGCCAAACAATCTTTGTCTGTGCCCTGCATTTGAGACTGAGCGTGCATATTCAGGATGCTGCTAAAGTGATTAATTCTACAGTCATTTTGCTCCCAACCACAGCCAGTTATGTGTTGAGATGAAGCTTTCAGAGCTCCGCTCACAGCCCTCTATCGTATCATATTACTCTTTAATAATATGGTAGCAACTCTCGTGTGTGTGCGTGCGTGTGCGTGCGTGTGTGTGCGTGTGTGTGTATGTGTGTGTGTGGTTTTAAAACATTTCTCTTCAAAATGGCTTGAATGAAAGTTCCTAGATGGGACCTGTTCTGTGATTTGAGATTTTCTTCTTCCTTCTTGGTTACTGTTTCTAATTCACAAAGGGCCCAGGAGCGCTTCCTTCTCTGAGGTCAAGGATTGCTGAGCGCAGGCTGGCTGCAGGGCGCTGCCCTTTGCCACCAAATATCTCAGAGTCAGCTGCGAAAGGAAGGGAGGGAGGAACTGCGGGAGGTGGGGAAAGGCGGGCACTTGCAAAGAAAGAGGGATGAACGGAGGACAGGAAGGGGGAGGAATAGAGAAGAGGGGGAATGAAAGGAGAGGAACTGAGAAAGGAAGGGAAGGAGGGAGGGAGGAAGGGAAAAAGGAAGCGGCAAAGAGGGAAGGTAGAACAAAAGGAAATGGGGAGAGGAAGGGGAAGAAGGGGAAGGAAGTGGGAAAGAGGTGTCTTAGCAAAAATTGAGATTTTTTTTTTTAACTGAATCTCAGCTCTTAGCCCCTTCTAATTTTCTGATGGCCCTGGGTTCCAGCGTTCCCAGGAAATGGACTCACCTGAGATACACAGAGTCATTAACAGCCATGGAATCATCCCATTCAGATGATAGATTCTGCAAAGCCAAGATTCCTGCGTGGCACATGCAGCAGCCATATGATGTGGCTGCAAACCAGAAATGGCTCTGTTGGCACACACCCTTGCTGCTTGAGGCCCAGCCTGTCGCAGATACCCATCCTTTCTTCCAGCAAGAAGTTTCCTTTGTGTTGAAATTCTCAAAAGAAAAAAATGCATTTTAAAAGTAAATATAAAAATAACAGTTCTACCTTGGTTTAAAAAATAAAGAAGAAAGGAAAACTTCTCTGGCTGTATCCCTGCATCTTATTCATGATTCTCCCTCTTGATGCTCGAAGCTCCTGATCCTCCAGCTCCCATATCCCCAGTGTTGGAGTTATACAGTGCACCTCTATGCTCATGCTCACACAGGGCTAGGACCAAACACAGGGCTTTGTGTATACTAGGCCAGGCAGGGCACCCTGGCAACTGACCTGCATCCCCAGCTCAGGCTTCATGTTTTGGCCTAATTCAAGCCCTCACCTGCTCTCCTGGGAATTAGGATCTGAACAGGTGGGAAGCACCCAGCTCTTCTGCCCTCTGCAGCTTCGAAGCCCCTCCGGAGATCCTGAGGTGGAGCTCTGTGCCTTCCCTGGTGAGCTAACAGGCTTGTGCTTTACTTCCCTGCTTGTTGCTCAGTTCCCCCGCCCCCAATCTACCCTCTGGTGTCTTTTAACATCGGATAAGCACCAAGTGGTGACATTAGTCAGGACAAAGCTTTAAAGAGATGCCACCACCTTCATTCAGGTCACACCAGAGGCCACACTGGAAAGCTCTGCAGGTGCTTTAACTGGGGCAGATCACGGCGAGAGTCGAAGTCAGCGAATAATATCTGAACTTGCCTGTGACTCCAGAGGGACCGGCATGCTCCACGCGAACTGTATCCGTTCTTTCTCTCATGACCGTGCTAAGTGACCCTGGCAGACATGTCTTGAAGGAGAACAGATTTACTCTGGCTCAGGGTTTGAAGCGATGCATTCCCTCCATGGATGTGGGAACATGCTGCTGGGAAGTGGCCCCTTCTCACACCCAGTAAGACAGGAAAGGTGCTCAGCTCTCTGTCTGTTCTCCTCTTTTCTTCCCCGAAGGCCTTAGCCATGGGATGATTCCAGTGGCCTCCTTAGTTACTCCTTTCTGAAATACCCTCATAGAAATACCCAGAAGCTGACCTAGGCATCCTGCATATATGTTACAGTTGTGTAACTGGGTTCTCATGAGGTACTCCTAACAGTGGGAATAGGGGCTGTCTCTAATTACTGGCTTTTGGGACCCTACCCCTCACACTGGGTTACCTTGCCTAGCCTTGGGGTGGGCTTAGTCTTACTGCAACTTGATATGCCATATTTTGTTGATACTCATGGGAGACCTGTTTTTTCCTAAACAGAAACGGAGGAGTGGTTGGAGGGTGGGAACAGAGGGGGATGGGAGGAAGGAGTGGGAGGAGAGGAGGGAGGAGAAACTTGAGCTAGGATATAAGATAAACAAACAAACAAATTTATTAAAGCAAGAAGGGAAGGGAAGAAGGGAGGAAGGGATGAAGGAAGGAAGGGAAGAAGGAAGGAAGGAAGGAAGGAAGGAAGGAAGGAAGGAAGAAGGAAGGATGGAAGGAAGGATGGAAGGAAGGACGGACAGAAGGAAGGAAGGAAGGATGGAAGAAGGAAGGAAGGAAGGAAGGATGGATGGAAGGAAGGAAGGATGGATGGAAGGAAGGAAGGAAGGAAGGAAAGAAGGAAGGGAGGGAGGAAGGGAGGAAGGAAGGACGGAAGGAAGGGAGGGAGGAAGGGAGGACGGAAGGACGGAAGGAAGGAAGGAAGGATGGATGGAAGGAAGGAAGGATGGATGGAAGGAAGGA